>NW_022985443.1:1521969-1543048 GCF_010093595.1 Mytilinidion resinicola
GTCCGAAGACTATGCAGCCGACGAGGAGCCAAGATCAGGAGCCTACCCCACACCCATCTTTCGATGAAGTGTGAGGTGTGCTGGTTTCGTTTTTGTAGAGTTTTGTGGGTTTTGTTGATGCTGCCTGAGTGCTGGCAACGCACTCAAGTTTCGGGAGCTTTCTCGCCTCCATCCTCGCCTCCATCCTCGCTCTTTCGGCTGAACACCAATTTTTTCTTCTTCCGTCCTTCCAATTGCGGGATCCCCTTCAGACGTATAACTAGGTCGTCACATTCGGCTGACCCCGCTTCGATGTTGAGAGCCCTACAAAGCTCGGCGACTCGTACCGCCTTCGTGGAGGATGGGAAATGAGATAACAGGGTATCGTCGTCTGGGAGGGATGTCGGAGCGTTCTTGATCTTTAAATTCGCATCTCTTTCGAAATTGCCACGTAGAATTTCCGCTATACTGGAAGGGTAGGCGAGAAATTCGACTTTCTGCTTTTCCAAGTGGTCTCGGGCGGCCAACCACTTGCTCACAGACAGCCTTCCAAGACCGGAATTTGCTAATCTCAACTCTTCATGCCCGTAGGCAATGTCCTCTACTGCTCCCGCTAGCAGGGTGCCCAAGCATCCTATCACCTTCGATACATCGTTGGCAGGATCCTTCGGAGCGAGATGTTCTTGGAAGTGCTGGTCCAGCAGAAGGCATGATTTATTGAGGCTATGACCTATGCTCCATGCCTGTTTCGGTGTGTAGATGGCTAGAGATCTCTTTCTTTCCGGCACGCCTTCCGCTAACAGGCCCGCAAGCTCTGCATCGTGCATTTCGTTAAGCTGCTTCATCAATTCGGAGAACTTCGCGACAGCTTCTTTAGTAGTCGGGTCTGAGTGCTCAACTATCCGGCCTGGGTTTGTGATCGACGATTGTAGATCCTGATTACCGCTGAGACGCCTGATCGTCTCCAGTGAGGCTTGATACAGCTTGAAGAGTTTTCGATACTGAGCATCGAGTTCGTCGTATCTCTTTTGAAATGGTGTGGCCTGGTATAGCAAACCGTCAAGGGAGGGTGCGAGCATCTTTTCCTTGAGAGATTTTGCATACTCCTTGCTCATCTGTTCTAATTGTCTCTGAGATTGTCTCGCCCAGTCCTTCGCAACATCAAGCTCTGCGTTGTGCTTTCCCTTTGCGTCGAACAAGGCTTCACCGGCAAATTTGCTGTCCTTTTGTAAGGCCGCGTTCTGATCTATCAGCTTAAGGATCTCTGGCTGCAGCTCTCCGATGCGACGTTGAAGCATAGGGATTGAATTGTTTTCAGTCTTCAGCTGCTTCACTTGAAGCCTCAAATCGCTAGTGGCCTTCTCGTACTCTGAAGTGATTCTCGAGACCTCGCTTTTATGACCAGCCTTTTGATCTTCGAAACGTTTCTTCCATTCTCCCGAGGTGTCGCTAAGCTTCTTCTCGACAGCTTCCTTCTCTGCTTCAGCTCCAACAAGCTTAGACTCGAGGTGGTTGATTGTCTCCGCGGAGGTAGTGCTGTCCGACTCCTTGGACTCAAGAAGATCCTTCAAAGATGCTATTTCCTTGTCCTTGATCTTGAGATCTGACTTACGGGCATGACGCTCCTGCTCCTCATGGAGGGAGGCCAACTCGGCGGCCATCTTCGCTAACTTGTCATCCCGGGTTTGGATATCAGACTGGAGATCAACTTGACCTTCCCTCAGGCCTGCGACAATGGAAGTCGACTCCGCTTTGTCGTCCGCGCGACGCTTCTCGGATGCGTCTAGCCTAGCTTGAAGGGTTTCGATATCAAAGGCCATTTTGGAATTCAGCCGTTTGTTTTTCTCATTTTCCGGCGAAAATCGTCTCTCTGCGTCGCTCAGGGCTTTATTGGATTCGGCGAGCAACAAGTCTAGGGTCTTGCTATGGTTTCGGTAGCCTGTTAACTCTTTGAGAGCAGCTAGAAGCTGCTGACCGCGTTCGCGGCTTTCGGATTCCACCTTTTGTGCTCTCTGACCATTCGTAGACGCCTCGGCATTTGCTTTCGACAGCTGGGCTCGAATGTCGGCAGTCTCCTTTTGGGCTTTGAGGACACCTTCCGACATCTTAGAAGATAGCTCTTCTAATTCTTGCTTATGGCTTTCTTTGATATTCTTAAGCACGATGTCGTGTTGTGAGGCAAGCTCCTTCCGAAGTTGCGCATCGTTCTTAGCGAATGTAGCCTTCTGATTTTTCACTATGATCCTCGTGTCGGCGCGGTATTGCTCTAAAAGAATCCGCATTTCCTTTCTACGACGAAGATCCATCGCGAAGGAATTCAGGAGAAGACTGTGGTATTGACCTTTCGCATCCTGCAGCTGGCTTCGTAGCTGAACGATCAACGGGTCTTCCCAACCTGTGACAATCTTGCGGCCTTGATCGGCGAGAGTGAAAAGGCTTTCGACCAAAGTGATCTGTTGGTTGTTCACGAGATATGGGAGTGTTTGCTGGGCAATCGAAGAAATCCTCCTGATCCATGTTTGGGCTCTCTCGCCGGTGAGGCCGGGCAACGAACAGAGAACAGATGGTGCTGCACGCCGTGCAGCTACGAAGACGAAAGCCTTCAGGATATCTGGCTGTCCATTCAAGCTTGTCAAGATCGAAGACAGGTGATCAACCGCTAGTGAAGAGATTTGTGGCCCTGAAATCGCGTGCGACGTTTCGGGCACTGAATGCGATGCATACTCAGTTTGGCAAAGGGATATTGGAGAGAAGGTAGGACCGGAGTCGACCGTCGATGCGAATGACGCGGGCTGGTATGGTAGTGGTGGGATAGTCGACGAAGAGTTCGGGATTGTCGCAGATGTTGAAAGCGGGGAGAAGGTAGAGTCGTCCAACAAGACATTGTCCGTAGAGATGTCGAAGACCGATTTGCTAGACTTGATCTGATCGGGCAGATCGAGTTGAGGGGCCTCAGGGACGTCCTTTCCGAACGGTGACAACGCTACAAGCGCAGCAGTGCCTCCAGCCGCTGCGAACAGGTGAGGTGCGACATTGACTGCCGTGGCGATAATCCCACTGCCTTGTCGGCCAGGAACGTTGGCGTTAGCCATTGCACCTTGCGAGAAAAGACAGCGGAGATGGTGAGGTCGTGCGCAGAAGTGGGAGCAGGGTGGTGGGTGATATGATGCGGTTGTAGGTGTGGTGTGTGAGGTGGAGGAGTACGACCTGCGAGCTGCGAGGTAAAAGTTGTGTGCGGGAACGGAGATCGGCGAATGTGAAAGGCCGGCGCGTCGTGTATGTTGGCAAAGTGAGGTGGTGAATCTGGGATCGATTGAGTCAATGCGCTTGCGATTGGGGGGCCTGGGTCGTTAGTGAAATACAGTGAAGCGCAGATGGCGCGTTGGAACTCTATAAAGCAATCCACGATGGGACGTATCGAACATTCCTGCGTTGTTCACTTCGATATATTGATTTGAAGTAGGAAATTCTATATATTACTCAACTGTGGGCTAAGGAGTCTGCACGCTCACAACGCTCACACCTGAAGAGTCGTACTCGCCTATCAACGAGACAGTAGTTGGGGAGTGTCCAGGCGACGCCAGAAAACCTGCTGAAGTTCGTGGATAGTCGTGGCTATGTTCTGGCACTTCATGGAGAATACAGCTAAGAACGAATCGGATGAGAAGGGGGTTAGCCTGCCGGCCAAACAGGTAAATGGGACATGTCCTCAGAGGATAATCCGTAGAATGATGGGATTGACCGTGAGAAACATTCGGGAACTATGATAGCGATACTTTCATAGGAAAGATCATAGAATGGACTAAACAGCGGATTTCTTTTCGGACTCTTGGGCCATAGCTGGAGAGGAAGAGCACACAGTGCCTAGCAAAGATGATAAAACTGGCGGCAACACAAATCCCGTCGGCGTGCTTGCCTAGTAAAGTAATAGAATACTCAGTAGGATTTTTGTTGTTCGTTTGTTCTGCATACTATATTTCACACAGCTCGATGGATACTCGATACCTTAGTGCAGTCATTGGTACGGCACGGAAAACCTCACGTTATGCTGCCGGACAGATTAAAGATTTCCCAATCTCTAGAAAGCATTGTTAAGTCTGGAGTATGGTTGTCCACGTAGCGCACCGGTAGTTGGGTGGACATCGGATGGAAAGGGGTGC
Organism: Mytilinidion resinicola; assembly: GCF_010093595.1. Lineage (NCBI taxonomy): Eukaryota > Fungi > Ascomycota > Dothideomycetes > Mytilinidiales > Mytilinidiaceae > Mytilinidion > Mytilinidion resinicola. The sequence continues at coordinate 1,526,109 of NW_022985443.1, forward strand.
GGAGAAAATGGCCAAGCCCGAGAGCTCGGACGATTAAATATTCTACGATTCCGCGTTCTGATTGGCTAAATTAGACTTCAGCACATATCTGTTCATCTACTATCACTATTCCCTTCCGGTATTATGAGAAGGAGGTTTGGTGAGATGAACAAATATCAAACCCTCTCACTAAAGTGGCAGAGACCCTACGCAACGGGGTGGCCAATGACGGGTTTGAATACTGGCTTCGTGACGTTGGTAGATCTGCCTACGCTCTGCACTGCGCTCGGAGGGACTCTTTTGTATTTTAGTTGAGTAGTTTGAAAGCGAGAAGATTATACCCAATTCGTGACAATTATGTTCACCTCTACTGACCAGCTTAATCGCATAAATGGAAGCACCTTCGAATTTAGAACACGATACGCACATTACACAGTCTTATCCATTGAATGAAATTTGATTCATCCTAAACTCCCTAGCTATGTGCATGACGATTACAAATATGCAAAATAAATACAGTATCTTCAAACCGAAGTGAGACATATCGCGGGCTATCTTCACATTCCGTCCTATATCCTGGAGATTCTGATTCGGGGAAAGGGGGATATTCGTGTATTATACCATCAGGCTTGGCCCAAACGCAGCTGAAATTTTGGCAAGTAATTCCATTCATTGCCTTTCCGGGCTCTTATTGGTCCTTTTTCACATCTTCGTCACCCTTCCCAGGCTCTTCATTGTCTTTTTCAGCATCTTTATGGTCATCCTTAAGAATGAAGTATGCCCCCCGCATGTGTCGGCCGAATGCTACACCATTACGCCATCGTGTTGCCACCTCCTTCGCCCTATCATTGATAGCGAAAGCTTCGGGAGTGTTGGGTTCAATACCGAACTTCTCCAAAAGCTCACTGAAGTGCATCAGTCCATTAGGGTTCATATCAATCTCTTTCAGTATAGCCTCCTTGGTGGGAACTCTTTCCCAGTCGACAGCGTCCTTATTAGCATCATTGGGATTCATGGGGTGAGGCGGTGGCTTTATGGAAATTCTGTCGAGAACATTGGTGCCCTCATTGGGAACGCAATATACTTGAACGAATTTTTCCTTCTCAGCCTTCATGTCTTGAACCATCTCCTGCCAGGCCTCCCGCGAGATATTTCCATTCATGTTCTTGGCCTTGTTCCGCGCTAGACGTTCACGATACCAAGAGGCGATGTCGTCTATCGCCGCCCCCAAAGTGCGGCCAAGATCCTCAATAAGCTTGCTGAGATCTTCGGTGAGCTCGGCGCCCAAGGTAGCAGCCAGAGCCTCGTCCTGCAGACACTCAACCAATTCTGTGATTGTGTTCTGGAGTATGTGCTCGAGATACCAGGCATGTTCAGTCGTAAATTCAGGCAGGCGTCTGTCCCGATCGTAGGATTGTGCCAATCTTGGAATCCTATGATAGCTTCTTTCAACAGCTCGCAGACCGTCCACTTCTTTGAGGATATCTCTAGCCTCGTGCACTTTGGTCTGTACCATGACCCGAGATGAAGCGTTGGCCTCCGGGTTTCCAGCGGTAGTGTGATTTCTCTGGCCCTCGGACTCGAGTCTTTGCAGCTCCATTGTGAGAGTCTCATTTGCGTTAACCAACTCCTGCTCTATCTTGAGCAGCTCGTCTACCCTTACAGTAAGGTCGTGACGTTCTTGAGTAACTGCTCTAACGGTGTCGTCTTTCTCGGGAGTGAGCTCATTCTTGTCGGCAGTTAGGCTATTGATCTGGATCTTGAGTTCAGCGTTCTTAGCTTGCAAGTCCGTGGTGGTGGACTGTGGTCCCTCCTTCTCCTTATCGAGTTCCCGACTCTCCCTGGCTACAGTCTGGTAGGCTTGATGCCACTGCTGAGCTTTCTTAGAGAGTTCCGCCACCTTTTCCTCATGGTCAGCACGAGCTTGGGTAAGTTTCGTTGCAAGGTCATCTCTCTCAAAGACAAGTTTCTCGTTGTCAGCAGTTAGGCTGTGGACCTCAGTTTCAAATCCAGCGATCTTGGCGGCATCTTCCTCAAGCTCGGAACGTGTTTGATTGAGCTCCGCCGCGATCGCGTCTTTCTCAGAGGTAAGCTTCTCTTTCTCCGCAGTCAGATGGCGTATTTCAGCGTCGAGCTTAGCAATCTTGGTTCAAAGCTCAGAGACCTTGGCGACTTCTTTCGCAAGATCAACACGTGCTTGAACAAGCTCAGCGGCAATTTCGTCTTTCTCAAACGCAAGCCTATTCTTCTCGGCAGTCAGGCTGGTAATCTTAGCGTCGCAGTCAGCCTTTTCAGCTTCCAGATCCTGAGAGCTTGTTTGATTGCCTACCGCGTCGGCTCTTTTCTTCTCAAGTTCCCGGATCCTCTCCTCGAGGTCAGAGACTCTAGCTTGTGCGGTTTCGTTTTGCTCAACCAGATCCGATTTCCCCTTCGACAAAGTCCTCCGGGGCTGCTCTTTTTCGTCAATAAGCTTGTTAAAGCCCTCCATTGCCGACTTCATATCAGCGCCAGCGGCGGTCCTGGCCTGTTGTGTCGATCTACGGGCAGAATCTCGCTCTTCCGTAAGAATTTGAATGTCTTCTCGAAGATCCGCAATCGTTTGGACGCTTTTAGGGTTGTCGTCTTTCATAGTTTCAAGGAGACCATTCAACTCGACAATGATCTTGTCCTTGGCGTCTACGTCAGCTTTCCGACCGTCTTTTTCTTGCCTGAGCTTCTGGAGAGCTGTATTGTACTTGTCATCGAATTCCTTGAGGTCGGAGCGGGCTTTGGCGGCGCTGGCTAATTCAGCTTTAAGTTTCCGAATCTCTGCGCGGCGTTCAGAGTCTTGAGAGGCAGTCTTAGCCTTATGTTCTTTCAACGCGTCCGCATAAGGCTTGATCTGTTGATCAATTTTTGCAAGACTGTCTCTCAAGCTATTCACTTCCTGTTCCAGATTGTCTTTCTCAATCTTCAGCCGGTCCTTCCAAGCCTCCAGTTCTTTGTAGAGTTTTTGATCCTCTTTGGTTTCCTCCTTGGTCTGTTGAAGACGGTCTCTTAAGGTCTTAACCTCAAGTTCCAGATTGCTCTTCTCAGTATTGCACTTTTCTTGCTGGACCTTATCTGTTTGCGCAAGGTCTTGCATCTGCTTGTCCTTTGTTTCAAGACTTTTCCTCAAGGTGTTGTTTGCGAGCACCAGATTGCTTTGCTGCTCCTTTGGCTGGGCACCATCCCTCAACGTCTTAACTTCGAGCTCCAGAGTACCGATTCTGGTCCTTAGCCTCTCCTTCTCGGCCTGATGCGTCTTTACCAGCCCTTGGTTCTCATTGTTTTTCGCTTCGAGACTATCCCTACAGGTCTTGACTGCGTGTACCAGATTGCCTTTACCGGGATCATTCCGACTCTGCTGATTCTTTGCTTGAAGACTCTCCCTCAAGCTCTTGACCTCGAGGTCCAGCTTGCCCTTCTCAGTCCTCAGCTGTTCTTTCTCAGCCTTACGCTTCTCCTTCTTAGCCTCCAGTGCCCGCCTAAGGCTGCCGTCCGTACTCATCTCATCCCTCTTTAACGCCTCAATGTCCCCATCCGCCCTCCTCTTTTCCCCTTGAAGATCGCGAACTGACCCCGCCTGCCTCCTCAGCTGTTCATCAACCCTCCTCTTCGCATCCCTAACCTCATCCCTCTCCCTCTCAACCGCCTTAACCCTTGCATCAGCCGCCTTCCGCTCCCTAATCTCATCATCCCAGCACCTCTCCAGTACACTCTGATGCCTCCGCAGCCCCGTCGCCTCCCTAACATACGTCAACAGCATGCCAGCCGTGCTCACATACCTCGCCTGGCTCGCCTCCGCTCTCCGCGTCTGCGCATCCGCCTCAACATTCGCATTCCCAATCTGCGAGCGCACCGCATCGGCTTCCGCAACATGCCGCGCATCCTGCTCGCGAAGGTACTTGAAATCGGTATCTAGCCGACGCAGCGCGTCAACTTGAGCGGCGATTCTGTCCTCATAGAGCCGCCTCGCCCTCACCTGGTTCCGCGCAAGCACCCCCGTCCCCGCCCTCACCGCCCTCCGATACTCCGCAAACCTCCGCCTCTCCCTGCCCAGCGCCGCCGCCCCGCCAAACGGCAGGGGATGTTGGTCGCGGAGTAGTCGCCGGAGCTCCACGGCGGCGGGGTCCTCCCATCCCGTCGCGAGCTTGTAGCCCCCTTCTAGCAGGGTGTAGGCGAGGAGCATGGGGAAGTAGCACTCCTTGTCCGCAACGAAGGGGACGACTTGTTCGGCGAGTGCTCCGAGTCTGGATATCCATTTCCGCACTTTCTGGCTCTTGAAGCCGGGGAGGCGGGCGAGGAGGGAGGGGCCGTAGTGGGGTAAGGCGATGAGGAGGAGGGCTTGCATGGGTGCTGGGAGGGTTGAGAAGGTGTGGATGAGCGTGGCGAGATGGGCGGCTGGGATGAGGGTGCTAGTGGAGGCATCTTCTGGGGTAGGTTGGGGCGAGGGGGAAATCGATGCGGTGGCTACTGGAGATGACGAAGACGTTGGGCTGAATGAGGGTGAGAGGGAGGAAGGCTCGGATGAAGCGGCCGGAAATTCGAGGGGTTTTGTTGACGAAGGAAAGGGGGAGGTGGAGGTAAACTCCTCGACTGGTAGGGATACCGGGCTGGGGAAGTTCGATTGGTCGAAGTCGTTCTCTGGTCGAGTGCCGATGAGCACTGCAGCACCGGCAGCTAGCCCGCCCACGAGGGCTGGGGCAGCGTTTCTGACATCGTCGAGGATGCCGTTGCGTTGGTAGCCGGGGTTGTTCATGGCGATCTCAAGAGAGCTGGAGACGACTGTTGAGCTGTGAGTGTTTTGATCTTTTGATTTTGGAGCGTTTGATATTGCGTACTCACAAGAAACGGGTGTGTTTGATGCAAAAATCGGGACGCCAAACACCCAATGCGATGGTGCGGTCCCTTAGACCTTGTAAAGGGAGATAGTTATAACTACTTAAAAATGATAAAAGTACGCCTTCGCGTGTAAAGCACTGGCTGTGTGCAATATATGTTGTTGGAATCTTTGAGAAGAAGACAGGTGGGCAACATCTAACAGCGTGTATACAGAAAGTAAATCTTGACAAAGAATTTAGACATTGAAGTACGAAAGGAAAAGGTCACAGAGATCGCGAGGTTTTGCGCAGAGGTTTCTTTCTACGGATAAAAGTACATTGTGAAAGGTGCTACCTTTCTTTGCCTCTTGGTCAATACCTTTGTCTTTTGGACAAAGGGCCAACTAGCAAAGAGCGCCACGAAGGGGAATACATTCGATTGGTCGATTTCTCTATCCGAATGTCAATTCTGCCCGACACGGCCTGGTACTAACATTGGAAACTCACATGGAACTACAGCCTCCTGCTATGCATGCTCTCCGCCGGCCCCTTGATCCGGGGGCTCCTGAGCCTGCCTTGCTCTCCTTACTCTCTCCTCAGCAGCCCTCGCCAGTATTTCCCTCCGACTAAGGCCACCAGCCAGCACATCCCCACCAGCACTACTAACCACCGTATTGCCCTCTCCACCCCCTAGCACAAACTCCCCACCCGTCCACCCCCCATGATCCATTACCTCCTCCTCCGCCGGCTGATAATACTCCTCATTCCCCACACTCCTCCCCCCACTCCTCCAATCATCCCTATCCACCTCCTTCTCAATCTGATGGCACAGATTCCAGAAATCCCGATCATGCGGCCCAAACACATTATGCGCCAGCTCATGACACAGCGTCTTCCGAATCGTCTTATAGTCCCTATACCCATCATACGCATCCGTTCGTAACCGCAGTTCGATAACCTCGCCCTGGTTGCGGTTCAGCCCCAGTGTGCGCGACTCGTGCGTCGTGTGCATGGCGGGGTCCATCTCCGTCAGCAGCGGGACGGCGAATTTGTGCGCGCGCATCGCAGCGCGGATGCCGGCGTCGTCGCGGAGGCGTTCGAGGAAGGCGAGGGAGCGCTCCGGGCGCGGGAGGTAGGGGAGTGGGCGGAGGGTGTGGAACGTGTAGGTGGCGTCGTCTTGGATGCGCTGGTTGGAGCGGCCGGTGCGGGAGGGGCGCGCGGATTTGATGGGTGAGGGGCGGCGGGGAGCGGAGGCGGCGGCGATGGAGGCGTTGAGAGAGGATATCTCGGCGGCGGTGGAGCCCATGAGGACGATCTTCTTGGAAAGGAGCGTGGAGAGGGGTATGGACGGGTCCTTGAAGGGCGGCTTGAGGAGCCCGACTTTTGGGGTTATGAGGAATTTCTGGTTGGAGGGAGGGATGGATAGGTCTGTAGAGACATGTTCGGAGAGGTCTGCGAGAGTCGCATGGCTGGGAAAGGTAAGCTGTATCGGCTTTCCGTGGTGCACTATCGTGAGATTGGTGTCGTCGCCACTGGTTGAAGGTGTTGAGGTTGGATTAAGCTCATTTTGAGCCTGAGGATCATCTTTCGCAGCCATAATTGTGTTTTCGAGGAGCAGTCAAGCTGTAAGTGTGAGTGAGGAGTAGAGGATTCATGTTGTACCTTGCCCGAGTTTATGAGGCAGGTTCGTTGGATTTCCCAAGGCTTCCATGGATTCGTCGTCCATCTCGGGAGTAGCCGATTTGTCATCTGTCGTGCTGGTGCCACGGTACGAAGTAATCTAAATATCACGTTTACGGAAAGTAGTCAAATTTCTGAATAGTAGAATAATAATCTAGGTATACGGCATACCCGCCAGGAGGATTGAGTATCTAATAGGTTTATACAGCTCTCAGCCACCCCGGCAGCGCACCAACTCGACCCTAAAAACCGGGTATCAAGAATGCCAGCGAACATCTAAGTCTCGGAGCGGATCCAAGATGAGCGCTCTTTTACGCCCAAAACGTACGCCAGATAGAATATGCAAGACAGAACGCCAACCTCTACCGTTGAGTGATCCAAAACTCTCGGATCGTAAAATGAGCTGTGAAATATGAAAGGAGTATCTGAAGATCATTTGCCCTCTTTTTCGGACTTTTCTTCCTCAGGATTTTCTTCTTTGGCCTTCTCTATGGCCTTTTCTTTCTCTTCCTTCTCCTTCTCTTGTGCCTCATTGTACTTTCGCATTCGTTCTTCGTTATCATGCTTGTCTTTGGCGTCTTGCTCGGGTGTCTTCTGCCATTCTTTGGCACTAGGGTCCCAGATATGGCTGTCTAGATGTTAGTTCAAGCACCTGCATAGGCTTGCAATACAAACTTACCCTTCATACGAGGTCAGAACCAGAGCTTTTTGTTGATATTCCTCAGTCAGAATCTTGTCATAGGCGTAGGGAATTTTCGCCAGGACACCTTCGTACACACTCTCCCTTAGTGGGTACAAGTCGCTCGTTCTGTAACGATGGTAGTTCTTACACACCCAAACGCCAGGAGCGGCGTCCGGGTGGGTTTCGCTGAGTCCTGTGATATCGATGTAGAGGCCGTTCCGAATATCGATCCATCGAGCGTCAATGATATTCATTCCATCGCCTCGCTCGCGCTCCCATATCCACGAGTTCACATCCAGGAGATATTCTCTCTTCACTTTCCCATCTTCGGAGACGTAGTGGTTGTACGTTTGATTGTACTTCTCGCCCAGATGATGAAGCGTCGCACCCGAGACCTGGGTATCAACATCCCAATCCCATGGTAACATCTGCAATACAGTATTAGCTGGGACCTTTGGTTCTTCAAAGCTTTCTGGTGTACCTTTCCATTCCACCACCATCCTAATAGAGTCCCGTGCGCTATCCAGGTGTCCAGCCCATTCTCTCTGAAAAAGTTCAAGTATGCGCGAATCATATGTGTGAGGGTATCGGTTCGTTCATCGTAATCTACAACGCCTTTGAAATATCGGATATCGTAATGGCCCATAATATCATCACCGCTAGGAAAAATGTCAGCAGCTGTCGAAGTGATGGATCGGACGAATCATACCCAGGCTCATCTGCAAAAAAGTTAGCCTTATCTTTGAAGCAGAGGAAAGACGTATAGGAACGCACGGAAGTATTTGTTCTTCGACTTGTCCTCCACTCTCTTCACCAGCGAAGCACTTGATCCCGACGATCCTTCGGCCTCGGACGGCGCTGGGGCCGCTATCCCCATCGCCAAACATGATGCTGTTGCAACCGCTGCTGCATACTGCAGTAATCTCATTATCTAACAGGGTAGGAACTGGCGTGAAAGGCAACGCAAGGCTCAAGGAAGCGATTGCGGCGAAGGACTCGAGAGCGTGGATAAGTGTCGCAAGCTATAATTAGGGGCGCCGAGAGAATATTCAGGCGTCCAAAGTAATCAGATGGGTACGGGGAGTCGGAGTTCAGCTATCGGGGAGGGAGGAGGCGAGGCTGAGAACGTGCAAACGTGTGGCTCGTGAGCGCGTGCGGAAGGGGTGCGGAGAAGGCTGGGACGGATCGCGAGGGCGATTACTACACAATTAGGAGGAACGAGGGCGAGATACTAGGGAAGGACAAGCGCAGCAACAGTAGGAGAATAGGAAGGAGGCTGTGGCGGTTCAGCGCGGGTCAGCGCAGGGAGTTAATCGATGTCGGCGCCAAGGGCATCGCTGGCGCCACGGTCTTTTGGGGCAAACGGTCGCGTGCGGGACGGCAATCAGGGAGAGAAACCTCAGATTCGTGTCGTGCTGCCGGTGCCGTCACTGCCGCCCGCGCCCGTGTTACGCCTTGTGAGTGGTGGAGAGAAGGGCTGGCTTCTCCACAGCGCTTGGGGCCGCCCTGTCTTGTAGCCTTTCAGCTCATAGTCTGATAAGATTATGCGTGGAAGAGGTGTATCTGAAGAGACAGGGGCGGGAGATGTTGTCCTTCTCCGTCCATCGAGTGCTACATATGTTCCAAAGGCCGCGTCAACCCTCAGGCGTCCCATGGTACCAAAATACACGGCCATTCACTCCGCAGTGGATCGGTTCTTAGCGGATACGATGCATGCACCCTGTTTCATGCCAAGTCTCAACCCCAGTGTGCAGACGTCAGCTGGCCGCTATTGTGCTGTTCGCGTCTCAGCCTGGGGTTCTGAATATGGGTGGCGTCTACAAAGCGGTGCAACATGCCCAAACCATTTTGCATTACGTCGTCGCCATGCGCGTCCACACCCCGCCTCATTTCGTGTCCCGCGGAGGGTCGAACACAAAGGCACAAAGGCACGTCTATTGATCAGAAATCAGAAGACGACAAATAGCCGACCGCGAGGCGCCTGTGCTAGGGGTCGCGAAGGAGCCGAGACATTAAGGAATATGCTCCGAGCGGGATAGAATCCTGCAGGATTGGATCTGGGGCAAGCGACTAGAGGGCAACGAATCACATGTCTATGCAGTTGTAATTTTCTGCTTCAGGATGTACAAAGGTGCCTGCGTTCTAATCCTCGACAGCCAAGGAACAGTCGTGGGCCGCTTTAAGATCCTCAATATGGGGTGTATCTAAGGAGGTTGGATCCAGATATATTTACGTGGTTACTAAGATTTTGAATCGGATGAGGGATCCGAGAAGCTATATTTACATGCTTAGGTGTTCAAAAGAAGCAGTGATAGGTCGAACACTGGCCAGGGGCTGTGCTAGTTGGCTTGTTTCTCTACAACGTACAGTAACATCAGAAACGTCAGGATTAGAGCAGTCACGAGCCGTAGCTGATTGAGTCATCGTAACATATCAGATCGCAGATACCTCATCCTCCCTAAACAGATCACATTATGTCTGAGTGCAGACGAGGCGTCCGTATATTGCAGACATCCATCCGATCCTCGCAAAAAGTCCTGCGTCCAGAATAGGAACATTTTAGCGTCGAATACCGATGATATAATTGCATCGAATGTCGCTAGTGTTACAGCAAGACTTTTGCCTCGATCCTGTACGAGGACTTCCAAGGTAATCTAACCCCCAAACGCTGGACCCAACCAAACGCCACCCTAGAAGACGAAATGGCTACGATACATCCATGGCGTCTGTGCTGCCATTTGTTGTGGAGAGAGTCACGTTGCCCTCCTCGCCAATCAAGCGCCTCTCGAACTCGGCCACAAACTGCAACAACAAATTAGCATGTATGCTCAACGGTTCGGCACTACGTGTTTCGTGACAGTGGGAGGGATGAGACTTACCTTGACGCTTCGAGCAGGATCGAAGAATAGCTGGAAGCTACGCTGCACATCATCGATGCTCACTTCTGCAGCTTTCCTCTTTTGGCTCAAAAGATATGATGTTGTGATCAGGTTGCTTGCATATCTTAACCCCGCTTCCTGGCCAATCTTGGTGAGAAGAGTCAGCGCATCGGGTGAGATGTCTACCTCCTCTTCTTGAGCGCGGATGGATATGATATGTTGCAGCTCGTCCTTGGAGTACGGGTGAGTGCTAACGATGACAACGCGATCCAGGAAGTCTAGGGGCAGTCCATGCGGGGACCTGTAGTCTGTTCCTCGTATGGTTGTGTTTCCCCTGTTGCTGGCCATGATGACGATGGGGGCGAGTTCGTCTTCGAGGGCGCGGTTCACATATGAGAAGCACTCAATGTCGAGCATGTGAACTTCGTCAATGAACAGTACGCCGGGAACAATCTCAGCTTTGCCCTCCTCTTTCCACTCTGCAACCTTGGTATTGATCTGCTCCCGAACCTCGCTCCTAATCTCGCCAGTGTCGCCGGAGAATAGAGCCAGGAAACCCTGTGTCCTAGAGTTTATCACATCGATCTCGTGCAGGCTGACGGTGTGGACGACCTCTCGCCGTTGTTGAAGCTCGCCCTCGGGGCACTGGACGAATTTGGTGTCTGCGCCCATGGCATCGTAATCGCGAGACCTGGTGTACGAGCGTCCCAGCTTGGTGATCTTCCCTGAAGCCTTGTCGATTGAAATGACATCTCCCGCCATGACCTTCTCTTTCGTCATAGAATCAATCATCTTGGTGCCCATGTCGTAGACTGTTTCCATGTCGGTGGTTTTGACGGTGAGCTTGCCTTGCTTGTTGCCCTATTACTCCTATTAGCATGGCTACTCCCACGCGACACATGTATCTATTCTTACCCCCGTGACGCTCCGATCTATCTGGATTTCCACGACTTCACCTTCGATGACCTCGCTCTCTTCAGTTATCCGCACGCCGATTGACTTCCTGAAGGCTTGTGTGAGGGCCTCCGTCTTGGACATCTCCAGCGAAAATATTTCCGACGACGCCAGCATTGTAAAGGGCACGTCGGGTCCCAGCGACTGCGCCATCCCCATCGCAATGGCAGTCTTGCCCGTGCTGGGGGGGCCGGCGATCAAGACAGCCCGGCCAGCAATCTTGCCTTCCTTGACCATTTGCAGGATAACCGCAGCAGCTTTACGCGCTTTTTCCTGTCCCACCAGTCCTTGTGATGACGCCTTAGGCTCGAGTGTGTCCGGCTCGACGCCGAGACCGCGTATATGGGAATGCGCCGCGATGAGGTTGAGGCCTCTGAGCTCTTTGCTCTCGGCGATGGTCGTTATAGGCTGGCATTATCAGCGGAGCGTCCAGGCGCTTGGGGCCTGACTTACAGCTGCCATGGCGTTTGATCAGGACGAAAGGCGTGTGGGAAACGCGTGGTGGAGGAGGATGAGGTGTTCGTTGCGCGCAGCGGAGCTCTCTGCGACGGATCGACGTTCAAAATGTTGCCAAGGCGCCAAGGCGCCAAGGCCGTGAAACTCGAGCGGCGCAAATCAGGCTCTCCCGCTCTGTCGGAGGCGTTGGAGGCGTTGCAGGCGCTAATCTCGACGTCCTCCCTTCCCCGACCTGCTCTTCCTCTCCTGCGCTGTGTCTCCCGTGAGCGATAACCTTTGTAACTGTGAGCGATAACCGTGAGCGGCTAGTTCCGCTGCGTGTCGGGAGTGTGCATCAGTTGACCGCCCTTCCCAGGCACCGCACGCCGCTGTCACACAGCAGACCGTCCTGTACTGCATCGTTTCTTCCTGGACGGGCTCCCCTGACTCCTCACCTTCACGAGCACGAGGGCCTCCGCCCGTTGATCCCTCCGTCGTAGGGCTGCGCCGAGCGCGTCTGTCCAGTCCACCTTGCGCGGCTCTATATTATGAAACAACAGAGGCGGGGAGGTCGTCCTGTATTCTCACACCTTGTCTGGACACCAAGAGATGGACACCTGGCCAAAGGACAGGGGTCAGTGAAATCGCTCTTTATCGCGCCGGGTTTGATCCAGTGAAGACTGAGATCACACCAACTGCGTCTTTCGTCCACCTCACTTAACCTCCGCTTCGACTACCCGTGGAAATTCAACCTCCACCATCACCCAGCTCACGCCTGCTTCAGTAAACAACCGGAACCCTCACCGACTGCACATAAGCCCCCAAACTACACCGACATAGAAGGGCAAGGCGGCGCCTTTCATCCAGGGTCTAACAATCTTTGGACCATGTCGTCGAATTCTAGAAAGCGTCCTGGGCCTGATAGCTTCTCGCGCCCGCCTGCCTCTGACAAGAAAGCCAAGCCAAGCACTCCGCGAAATGGCTCTGAAAACGTGAGTCAATTCTTTCCATCCCACACGCAGCACGAGAAGGGGCAAAGCCACAAAACCACGGCTGTCTGGCTTCTCTACCCTCTATCACTATCCACAGCTTGCTTTGGCCTTTCAGTCTAGGGCCGACAGTTGTCGTATGCCATGGTACTGTGCACGAAGCCTATCATGCACACTTCGGCGAATATCTGTTCACTCAGGAGGCAGCTTGACAAAGATCACCTGGTACTCACCATACCTTTACAGTATATATCTCCCCGAAGCCCCGATCCAGATTACTACAGCTCTGAGCCGGCAATGCCACCGCCTGAACAGACTTCAAATCTTCGAAATGCCGCGACCAACAGCAGTGCGAATCCAAATTCAGCGCCATCCCCTATAGACACAGATACTTCGTCCACAGCTGTCGTGCCTCGTTCTGGGAGTGGAAGCTCGACCCCACAACAGCGAATCGCTCCCGTGGCCCGAATGATGGCGCCTTTAAACGCCTCAGCGATAGCAACCACCACAAAGTCATCTCTAATACTCGACCCCCTCAGGCAATTTGGGAAGGCGCTGCTTGATGTGATGGAAGCGCGAGGAGAGGTCGATGTGGTGAGACAACAACTAGTTTTGAGTAATCTCCAGGCTGGCAGAAAGAGCGGGGACAAGCAGTCTTGGGGAGCGAAGGCTATTGGCGAAATGTCTGAAGGGAACAAGGCCTTGAATTTGCTCTATGAAAAGAAGGAGGCAAAATATGAGGAACTTCTTGCTGCCCAAGAGACAGCCACTCAGACCCTCGCTTCTGTCCTATCAACGACTACTCAGACCACAGCGAGCACAACGTCTACATCTGAATTGAAGCAAATGCTCGACCAGAAAGATGATGAGCTGCTTCAACTCAAAACCCAGATGACTGAAATGTCGCGCACTTTTGTAGACATTAAAAACCAGTTTAATCAGAACAAGGACAACAAGGCTATTAGGCAGAAGAAGGACGATGAGGTTCGTTCGGAATTCGACAAGCTAATCGTGCGCCAAGGGGATCATCAGACGCGCATTTACGAGCTTGAACTAGGCTCCGATAATTATGCGAAGCGCATTTCACGACTGGAAGGCGATACTGACATCGTCTGGAAACGCACCGCGAGACTGGAAGAGGAAATGGATCATGAAATGAAGAGGACGATCAGCAATGCCACAAAGGCTCAGGTGCAAAAGACGGTACCCCTGGAAATGGATGCTCTCAAGGATACGATCCGTAAAGACATCAAGAGAATCGAAGGCGACTTTGGGTCTAAACACAAAAATCTCGAGGAAGCCCAATTGCGACAGGCCAACCAATTGTCAGAGACATCCAAATCGGTCAAGGACGTCGAGGAGAACCTCAAGGCCGAAGGAAAACAAATTGCTGATCTAAGCACCAAGATTGGTGGGGTAGAGAGCCGGGTCGGAACGTTCGAAAATTGGGTCTCAGGCCAGGTCAAGGCGCTGGAAGAGCGAATATCTGAGAATGCGGGTGGAGGAGATGCATCCACGCCTAAAGATTTCAGTGAACTGTCAGACGATGTGCAATCCCACGAAATCGCGATCCAGGCATTACAAAAGAAAGTACATGGTCTGGATGCGTCTCAGCTGCAAGATTTCATGTCCACTTTCGAAGATCATAAGAACGATGTTCAAGGTCATAAGGAGGATACGGACAAGAAACTTGAAGAGTTCGAACAGAGACTAAGCAAGACAGAGGGCACCGTGGACGAAATGGACAAAAAGCGATTGCCTAATGTTGCGGTTAAGTTAACTGAGGTACACAACCGACTGTCGACTCAAGCACAATCTCCGTCTCCGCGCATGACGAATGCCAATATGAACGTTCAAAATGGGGTCTCCGCACCACTCATTTCACGCGAAGCTGCAGGAAATGCAGCGATTGAAGCGATTATTAGGGACATTCAAAATAGATACAACCACATGAGTCAGCACCTAAACAATATTGCACCCCGTATGCAACAAGCGGATAACCAAGCGAAAGATGTGGACGATCTAAATAGAAGAGTCAAGACGATTGAGCAAGACCTAGAGTGTTGCCAAGATGGAATAAGGGATGTGGAAGATCGGGTCAACAACATGACGACTGATGAGCTAGTCAAGGCCATGGTAGATGTAGGCCTGCCTCAGTGGAAGTCTCATTTCCCGGCTGCCTCAAAATTTGAGGCCGAGACTGAAAACGCTCGTCGGGAGATCGGTGTCCTGAAAAATCATCTTACCACACTCCACCAGTCTCTTCAGAGATTTCAGGGAGATCTTCAAGCGAAGGACGTCAAGATCACACAAACCGGTGACAGAGCCGAACTGGCCATGACCACCGTTCAGCAGGTCACGCGCGAAGTCTCTAAGATCCAAAACGAGACGAAAGAAAGTACTGCAAGGCTTGATAGAGAAGTCAAGTATTCCACGACGAGGCTGTCGGGTGTTGAGCGGGACTTGGGGACCATGGAGTACAAGGTGTCGAAAATCGAGAAGATGTCAGAAGGCCACCTCGACTCTGTCGTTGTTTTGCAGGCAGCCGTTGAAGAAGTCAACCGTCGATTGAACAGTCCTTGCAAGCTCCCTGAGTGGGAGAAGCACTAAAGCGGATCTACACATCGAAAAGCCGCTACCACCTACGCCTTTACTCTGCGAGTATGTTGCACAGCACCACTCGACATTGTTGGAATCAACCGCCTGTTGTCGAATATCTTGGAACAAAAACGATTGCCATTCCCATCAAGCCTGATACTTTGACAGTACTCGTATGAAGTCAAGAAGGGATAGCAGAGCACCGTCAAAACAGACTGCACCTGTTGGACTGTCAAAAAGGCTGTTCTACTCCATTCAAGAACGTCATCTACCCCTTTCCCAGCTTTTCTTTTATTGCAGCCTGTGCTGTTGACGGTCTTATTTTCGGTTTAATGATCGACCTTATACCCCGGATCCCTTCTTTCCCTTATTTTTTTCCCCAGTACGTATGGCGTAGCATGGATGGCGAGGTACATATGAAGCGAAGGCATATGGATTTCAGAATGATGGTGGGAACCCTGATGGGTTGGAGTCACGGGAGGTGGAGCGACTTGTGAGGGGTGTATATAAAAGTCATTGAAAATGCTCAGGACTACTATATTAGTCAAATCTACAACATATCACTTTATGAAGGGTTCTTCAGCATCTATGGAATATGACAAATTCGAGTGAACACTCTCTTTCTCTGCTGACTCAACTACAGCTTCTTTCAATCTAGACATGTGATCTCCACAGGTTTCCAGAATACCATGTAGGGAACTACAAATTCTCTTGCCGGTCACTAGTAGGTCATGCGTTATTTCAATTTCCTTAGTGCGTGTACCCGCTCCATGCTATTGACACAGCATATGCACTGTAAGATAAAGATCTCAAACGTACGACCCAACGAGACAGATGCGTGCCCCACTTTCCAAAGTCTCGAACCCAGACCGAAACTCTGTCTCTTGGCATTCTCCAAAACCGCCAAGAAACAGCTCCACCAATTCTCCGAGAGCTCTACTGTCACCCATCATCCCAATCCCAACACCACCCCAAAACAGCAGAAATGGCGCACCCCCTCAACCCCACCACCTCTGCCGCTCCCTCGAATCCTCCTCCCCCCTCCTCCTCCTCCGAACCTACATCCACATCTACCTCGGCATCCAAAAAGCGCAAGCGCTCCTCCCAAAACCCAAAAGAATCCCACCTCCTCCACGCCTCCACCCTCCGCAACCCGCTCTGGACCTACCTCCACCTGGCCTTCCTCCCCGCTGGCCCGCCCCCCGCCTCTTCCGCCCCTCCTACCCCTAACAACCAGCCAGAGGACCTCGACCCCCTCACCGCGCGCACGCACCTCACGGCCCCGCTGGCGCAGTTCCTAGGCACGCACGGCGCGAGTGTGAGTATCGAGATCTTGAAGATCGAGGGCCGGGAGGTGTGGATCCGGGTGCCGCGGGAGGATGGGAAGGTGGTGGGCGCGGGGCTGGCGGGGTGGGTAGGCAAGGCCGGGGCGTGGAGGGTGGTGGGGCGGGGGGAGTGGTTGGGGAGGTTGATAGGAGATAGGGAGGAGGGGTTGTTTCGGTGAAGGGCGTCTATTTGGGGGGAGGGGAGTCATTTGGGCGAAGAGGGTGTCAAAAAGGGGTCAATTGAGATATCTAAAAAGAAGATTCGTCACGTGCTATGAAGTATTATACACAGAGGCGGCACGGTTGGAGAGAGATGGAGGCATGGAAGTGGAAGCAAGCAATGTCACTTTCTGGGAGACACGATGAGCGAATTGTGTGTGCATTCCAATAGGAAGCTTGCCGCGGGTATTATTATTGGTTGTTGTTGCTCGATGAAGCCCCAGATCTGGCCAACCATCGACGCTTTTTAACCAAGGCGGCTATTGTAAGATTTGCCATTAAACTCGGACGAAACGGAAAAGAAAACCGTGGGTATTATTTGGTTGCTCAATGAAGCCCCAGATCTGGCCAACCATTGA
>NW_022985443.1:1543143-1650374 GCF_010093595.1 Mytilinidion resinicola
GTTGCTCAATGAAGCCCCAGATCTGGCCAACCATTGATCCATAACCAGGGGCGGCCATCGCTTTTTCCAAACTCCGGTGAAAGCAAATATATGAGAACGCTTGGAGACGGTGGATCTCTAAGCCTTAAAGACCTTCTCCAAGCTCTCGAGGAAAATGTCGGCTAGACACGCGTTAGTGGTCTATAAACGAGGGATGTTGAAACAGGAGTTAACTCACCATGATGCTTCTGGAAGATCAACATCGGCCTCAGCCGCACCGCCCTCTCACCACTACCGCCAACGTTCACACCCACCGTCTTTGCCTTCTTCAGCACCTCATCCCGACGCGGGCTGTCCCACGCCAAGAAAGTGCCCTGGCCCTTACCTCTCAAGTTCTGAATCTCACTTGGGTACGCCTGTGCGAGACGCTCAAGGCCCTTGTACAGGTACTCGCCGGTAGTAGCGGTGTTCTGCACCAGATCCAGACGCTCAATCTCCTGTATGATAGCGCGGAAGAGCAGCGCACGCGCTGGATCGCCCATCCACGTGTTGAATTGGCGGTATGGCTTGTTCGGACGCAGCTCGTTGTTGCCGAAGTAGTAGCCTGCGGCCTGGGCCTTCTTGCTGAAGGTGACCATGTCTGGGGGATCGGTGAGGCCCCAGTGCTCGTGGGCCCAAAACTTGCCGGTAGCGCCGACGCCGGTTTGCACTTCGTCGACGATGAAGAGGACGTTGTGCTTGCGGGTGAGAGCGCGCAGACCGCGGAAGAAAGCGGGAGAGGCGTGGTTGTCGCCGCCCTCGGATTGAATGGGCTCGACGACGACGGCCGCAGGTGGCTGTGGCCATTCCTTGATTAGACGCTCAGTCTCGTCGAGGCAGCGCTGCTCCTCGGCGGCATTCTCGGCGGCGTATTGGTCGAGCGGGTATTTGGATACGGGGAAGGGGGCCTGGGGCCAGTCAAAGGCGGGGATATCAAGCTTGTGGATGGGCTTGCTGCGGGTCGTGCTCAAGCTGCCGAACAGGCGGCCGTGGAAACCGGCCTTGAAAGAAAGGATGGAGAGCTGGGGCGCGCCAGGGGACTGGTTGACCATGGAGGATGCGATATCGTGATCACTGAACTCGACATGGGCACCTCCACGCTCGTGCTGCCTC
Source organism: Mytilinidion resinicola (assembly GCF_010093595.1). Lineage (NCBI taxonomy): Eukaryota > Fungi > Ascomycota > Dothideomycetes > Mytilinidiales > Mytilinidiaceae > Mytilinidion > Mytilinidion resinicola. Next base: position 1,544,275 of record NW_022985443.1, read on the forward strand.
CTCCACATGAAAGCTGCTTTGTATGCCAGTTCATTGGCATCTGAGCCGGTCTGGCCAGTGAAGACTTGGTTCAGGCCCTTGGGCGCCACCTTCAGGATACCAGTCTCTAGGATCTCGGCCCAGTCGTGTTGGGGAAAGTTGCCGAGGGCGGGGCGGTTGATGATGGCGCTGGCCATCTCGGGAGAAGTTGCAGCGAGAAGCAAGGCTGGGTTGTTGTATCCTACTGGGATGGAGGCGATTTGGGCGTAACTATCATTATTAGACTAAAACACCAATTGAGGGCACAATTCATGCTCACACGTCTAGCAGCACATTACCGTCCAGATCCGCAATACTAGTGTTTAAGTCAGTGATTTGTTCTCTCTGAGTCAAGTAGTGTCAAGCATACTAATTCCCAAAGCTCTGATTGTAGTTCGCCATCATGTTCAGACTGCGGGTGTCGAACACCTTCTCCAGCTGCTCAATGGCAGCCTTGCTCTTCGGGCCTGGGATGGCCGTCTTGACGGTTGGTCCTTTGGGCTCGTCTGGGAAGAACGGCTGCTCGACGTCATTCGAGATGGTTGCTGAGGCGGCCGCAGAGGCATATTGCCGCTGGGCTGGGAATGAGACTGCTGTAGTCATCTTCGAGCTCTGGAAGGCGATAGATCGAGCAGCAGCGGGCCGTAGCCGGCTAGCTGTGCGTAGGAAAGAAGCCATTGTGCAGGCTTCAGGTGGCGTACGAAGAGTGGGGTCGTCGCCCGTCGATAGACAAACAGAACAGTACGCAGTTAAGGACAGCTGCGCAATGTGTGAAAGGAAAAGTGAAAGAAAGAAGCTGACTGTGCGGAGGCGTGGAGAGGAGTAGTTCTGTGGCGATGGGAGTGGGCGGGGAGGGGCCAGCAGGCTTTATGAGGGCCCGATGATGGTGTTGATCGATAGCTCGCAATCGTTTGGCTGACATGCCGCCTTGGTGCAGTTCCAGCGCTGCGATGAAAGCCGATACTAGCCTATAAGCGGGCACTCCATGCGACACCAGGGATGCAGCAGTGGAGACGTCCGTTGTGCGCGAGTCGCCCGAGCCAGATCCATGGGAAATCTGCGGCCAGACGCTGGGAAGCACATATTCATCACAGCTGGCGGCGGACACCAGTAGCCGATGGGCGTTGGGGTCGCACACAGTCCGCGGCCGCTAGAGTAGGTGTGTCACTTCAAGAGGATATCAGCATCTTGTTGACCATCTTCAACCATGTTGACTATATAGTATGATACAGCCCAAAATCCCGAGATTGTCTCTGGTCAATAAGAAGCGTCCCAACGACCTGTCGCGTGCCATCAAAGCACTCATATCGAACCTTCCGAAAGCTCGCCAGATAGTCCTACAAGTGCCGAAGCCATTTCGCCTAGGAGGAAGAGAGATCCAATGCTTGGTCCGCCCATGCAGAAAATTGAAACGCCTGGTGCTATCAGGGCTTGCAGTGCGAGACCCACTCGCAGCCCTCGCGGCGAGAAAACTGAGAAAGAAAAAAGAATAAGAATGCTGTCCATCCTGGGGGCGCAAACCAGGTGGCGTGATCTCCCCGCATCCACCCTCAATGCCCCCAGCACATAAAAGGTAACCCGTAGGTCAAGCTTCACTCTATCGAAGCGGCCTCTCTATCCTTTCCGTTACTCTCGTGCTCGCAGGATCCGTTGGTCGTTGTTGGTGGAGTCGCAAGCTGCATCGGGCTATGGCGTCCATTCATCCTTTCATCGCTCTGCTTGATCCTGTCAGTGACTAGCTCGGAAGGCTGTGGAGGCTTTCCGAGACTAGACTGTCCCATAGCCGAGCCTACAGCTTCTGAGTCAAAGGATTCCGACCCATCGTTTGTTCCGCCGTAATCGTCTGCGTCCATTTCCGTTGGCATGTCCTCAGCAGGAGGAGGTGGAGGCGGCGGTGGCGCAGGAACCGGAGGAGTCTCGGTGCGAAACTTCTTTAGGGAAGCTTGCTCGTCGTCGTCCGCTTGTGGGTCAGACTCTCCTCGCTTCCGCTTCAGGTCTGAGGATGAACTTGAGGGCGAAATGTCCATCGCACGCTCTCCATCGTCGTCAAGGATACCCATCATTTCATTATCCGACTCTTCTTGGGCGTGAATTTTTGGTGTGGGCGCATCCGGGGAGGCTTTCTGCCCAGCTGCGCTGCTTGCTTTCTTCCGCTCCGCCCGTGCGGCTCGCTCCTTTTCGCGATCTACCTTCTTCTGTACGGCTTTGTCCATGAATGCCTTCACGAACACCTTGACCGATTTTTCATGTCGGTGTGAAAGCTTGGTCGTAGGGTCCTGAACGCGACCTGACTTGTAATCCCCGCGAACGAGCTTCTTGGCAACCTAGCAGTCCTGTTAGGAGCCATTCTAGTTGTACAACACGATGTCAGAGCTCACCTCTTTCGCTAGTCGTTTCAGATCATCCTTTTCAAGCTTCTTCCGGTAGTGATCCGTTACAGATTTGATGTGCGGAAAGAGCTGTTATTCAGTCAGTATATTCTTTGATTACACAGTCCGGGGATGCTAACAGTGTTCTCGTAGATCTTTTGCTGTTTCTCTTCGCTCAACGACCGCCACTTCTCGCTTTTTGTCTTCTTCTCTTTCTCTGAACTGTGACTGGCAGGTTGCGGAGTGGCAGACGCGGATACGTCGGAATTTCGGCTCGCATCTTGGGTAATGCTGGCGATGATATCTTCCAGCTTCTGTTGATGAGTCTTCTCTTTGGGTGGAGGCGGTGGCGGTTGCGAGGCAGCAGTGGTAGGTCGTTGCCATTGAGTCTGGCCATTGGCACTGTAATAGTAGACCGTGCCGTTCTCAGCCGTGGCTTGAAACCAGCCCATCGGAAGTGGGTTGAATGGAGGTGCACGGCGAAATGCACGTGGCCCGCCAAAGAAGGCAGGGTTTCGTGGTGGCAACCCAGCTCGCGGTCCCGCTGGAACAGAAGGCCCCTTTGGCGCATCGATGGCGGGCTCTGGGGATTTTGTCTTGGACTTGGATCGCTCTCGCGCCCTTTCTCGTCGCTCGGAACGATCCGCGCGGACAGGAGCTTCAGCATTTGGGTCTCTCTTCATGCGAGGAATTCGATAGCCAACCGCCAACTTGCTCCAAGTTTCCAAAAGAGCGCACGCCTTTGTCTGGACTCTTTCATCTTCGCAGGTCTTGAACTGTTCCATAGTCTCCTCGATCTTGGAATCTTGGATTTTGTTGCGGGTGATACGAGGCAGCTTCTCCAGGATGTCGAGAACTTGCAAGACAACGTTGAAGTCCCCGGCCCATTCGGCGAGAGTTTTCTTGAGAATGGTATAGCCATGCATTCGTATGACGCGATGGCCAACCTTCTCATCGTCGCTGCGCTGAATGCGACTGAGAAGTTTGACGGCAATCCATTTCTCTTTGCATTGCATGAGAGTTGCCATGACCTTGGTAACGCCGCCTTCTTCGAGAGACTTGGGTTGGACATTATTGACATATTCCTCATCATCTTCACCACTCTTTTTCTTCCGAGGTTTCTTCGCGACCGCGACATCCCAGCCATCACCATCGTCGATACCCAAGGCCTCGATAGTGATGTGCGATAACTTGGTAGCACGCTCCGTCTGTGTTTTACCGCCGATGTAGCCGGAGCAGTTTGGCTCGCCACAGTAGCATGGTTGGGGGTCTGCGCCATAGCGATCGACATTGTAGTTGAAGACAAGTTCTTCGCCCGCTTTGATGTTGCGCTCGGCAAAGATACCCATCCGGAGTTTCTCGCCGATCACCCACTTGTCGACAAAGCAGTTGGGGTTGCAGCTGTGATTACAAAAGCGCCCCAGGTTGCCCTTCTTCGTAGCATCAACGAATTCGCCTTTGCTGAGCGACATGAAGTAAAAATGCTTTATACCTTCTTCATCATACTGTATCATGCGACGGCGGAAGTGCTGCTCGTTGATGACCTCGCCGATGTATTCGAAGATGAACTCGCCCGCTCGCATATCGGTATCGGCGCGTAGCCCGTATCCTTTCTTCTCCGTCTTGATGACCGTGACTTTGGCATATTGTTTCAGCTGGAATCGTTGGTTCTGGCAGGCAGCGCCGCAGCCGCAGTCTCCAATGCACTCCATCTTTGTCGCGCGATTAATACAATCCGAATCCTCACCACAGGCATCATTGATTCCAGTCGCTTGATCTGAAGGTTAGTTAGCTTTGCACGGCGGGCATGGGTGGCTTTCAAGTGCATCGAGACTTACCCCACTCCTCTGAACAGTCGCACTCGAGTGCATGTTCAGTGTTGCCAATGTATTTGGACGAATATGAGCAGTCAGTAATTACCTGGAAGCTCCGCTTTGCCTCGTCCGTGGCGTCTGGCAAGTGGTGAAAGAGTGGTGGAGCTCTAGCTACGACCTTATGCGGTGCCGTGCGTGCAAGCTTGGGTGCTTTACCTGGCTCCATCTTCACGGTGATCTCGCCGCCGATGATCTCCTCGTGTTCAGAGGTGGTGTCGGAGGGGGATTGTGAAGGGTGTTGTTTCTTGACGGGGGAATGTGATGCGGACCGAGCTTTCACGGCCACAGGTGCAGGTGAAGCGGTTCTTTGCGGTGTGGACGAGCCCTCTCTCGACCGCGACGAGAATTGTGCACCTGCCCCCTCCCACTCGCCTCCTTCCTCAATCTTCATGTCGCGCAGCTCCGGCTCAATGTGCGCCGACTGCCTTTCCACCTCGTCATCCGGCATGGTCGTAAAGGAGGGTTGCCGTCCGGGGGTGTGGTGGATCGTGGATAGGGTGGAGGTTGATGCCGATGAGGAACGGCTTCAGAAAGACGCTAAGCGATCCCGATTGCTACAGCCCGCCTGTGGCAACCATGACCCTCTACGCAACTGAAGACTTCCCGGCCCGACAAGAGAGTGTCAGTATTATGTCGGTTGTATTTTCCCAGGTCGAGGGCCGCGGAATGGGCTTTTAAACGGGGGGCATGCGCGACCGGCACCCACAGGTCTGGGGTCTCTCAAGGGAGCGATTTCGTAGAGCTTAGAGGCGCAATTGTGTGCACAGCTGTCGCGACGGCTTGTGCAGCGCGATGGAGAGGGTTCGAAGGCGGTAATAGCGAGAAAGGAGCGATAGTTGTATGCGACATAGGAAATGGAGTCGTGCTGGCGGCGCCTTCAGATGGAACGGAGCAGGGTCCACGAAAGCATGGGTGCAGGTGAGAGGTGGGTTCGAGGAGGTTCTATAGGAGGCAAACAGCTTCCATGTTATGGAGGGCGCGCCTTGTGCTGCTCGATAGCATTACCCATCTGTTCAGGTTTGGAGATCGAAGATGCGGCTCGGCGACCATCTCGGCTTAGCTTAGCCAGCCTTGGCATGCTGACAACTTGAAAGCTTCGAGCCTTCCTTTGCATTGAAATAACACTGGGAAGAATATATTGTAAAGTAGACAATAGGCTCACTATGTAGGCACCAAGTCGTTTATTGTCAATTGAGGGGCAATGGGCAATCAGGCTGCACTAATAGGAAACATTTGCAGGAGCTAAAATTACGAAATCGCCGCCTTGGCGTTTCCCAGTTGAGTGTGAAAGAATACGGCACAGAAAGCATCGTTGTACGAAGTACGGATGAAGGTTTCGGTCCAAGGTGATAGGCCTTGAGCAAGCAGTGCCGATAGCTGAGACATTGCTTTTGCTGGTGAGCTTTGAAGCATTGTGTCGCATGAGATGCCCATCGTGCAACCACACCCCAGCTTGGTCGCTACAATTAATCTTGACGGGACTCTTCCAGAAGAGCCAATTGTGCCTAGTTCCATTGAGAAATTTCTGTGCACGTACGACTTTTAAAACTCTGACTGGGTGAATTTCGTCTAGTAGTCTTGCACGGTCACGTGACCTCTAAACGACATGCCTTTAGTTTTTTAGCAGACAAGGCCCCCTATATGAATCGCTCATATTTACGAAGAATTAAGGCTATATCCTGCGGACTGATTGGATTTCACAGTCAGTCTTCGATCGTAAAGACGCTCGTCAAAACGTCCTGCAGTTTGGCACAGCTCCACCCCAGATTGATATTACCCCTGAATAGAGTAAGCCCCCCCTCACAGTCGTCTATTTTAGTCTATTCCCCGTAAGTAGTTATGTATCAACTTCGTGGCATTAGCTGTTGCTACTGGATGTGTTCGGAGCTTCCATGGTTGTATGTGAGTTCGTGTTGATGATGCAGGCATAAGAAGCAATTGTGTGCCAAGACCTCAACCCTTCAGTTCAATTAACCTTGTCAGGGCGACAGCTACCACTGTCAGCGCCAACTGTCAGATTCCATGAGCACAGGAGCCCATAGCATCGCTGTATTGGACTCAGTTAATGGAACTACATGTCGACAGAAGCTGTAAATTGTCTCTGTTCCGTTTGCGGCAGACACCCCGCGTCAAGACCCGGAGCGAACCTTGGGACAAGCTAAAAGCCCCGCAATGCATACGCATTGACACCTGGGCAGCACAAAGACACTCTGTAGTATGACAACCCTGTGTGCTCTACTTGTGCGTAGTACGAGAATCCGGCTGGGTTGCCTATTGTGTCATTAGGTAGGGATCTGACCTCGACAAGTTCAGCATGCAGGCAGCGTGGGATCGTCAGTTGTACGAAGTATTTCGTCACAACTGATGATCTGCTTCAGGATATCTCCCAGAGGCAAAATTCCCCAGGGACAATTCTGCATACCTACAAGGGTAGGTTCACCGATATTCTGAACTCTGAGGGCTCAATTGTGTCCTAGAATCTGTTCCACGTTTTGACAGCAGGCTTCCCGATGTAACCATGTTATCTGTTTGCCCATGCCACGCTTCCAGTACATCCACATCCCCGTTTCATTAATATCGGTACCAGCAAAACCGGCGCTGTCGCTCAGGCCGGCAGTAAGGCAAGACTTGGAACCAGCTGCAAAGGTCGCCCCAAGTCAGGGACGTAGTGAACGGCAGAGAGCGGTCGCCGGACGGCAATTTCCAAAGCCTGGATGCGATATCGGCTGGATCCAACAGCGAATCTCTGTGTTCTCGTGACTCACAGAATCTTACAGAGTCGGGAATAGGAGCCGTGGGGAGTGTTGCTCCGTATTCTCCCGACGCCTCCCACTGTTTGTTTTGTCGTATTTTGCGTGGGAGGGGAGAGTTGCGAGGCTGCATCTGTAGGATGGAGGTTCTTCTACCGACTGTGCAGTGGCACGAAGCAAAGGCCTTTCCGCGAGGCCGTGGCCATGGTACCGTCGGTCCGGGGGGAGAGGCTGGCAGCTGGCTGCGGGGTCCTTTTAAAAAGGCCAACACCGAAGTTCATTCCCCGAACTGCGTCGCCTTTGGGGGCATGATAAGGACAGTGACCAGCTTTAATTATGTACACAAAGAAGCCTCGGCAGCCACCGCCAATTGTGACCCACGCAATTGGGTTCCTCGAGGCGGGCGCCGGCTCTCTGCACGTTCAAGTGGTGTGCGGCAATCTGAGCTTGGACAGCGGGACGGCCTCTTGCATCCTGGCATGCGGCACCACCAGGTCATCAGGGCGTGTCAACTGCTCTCCCAGGCCCCTGATTCGCCTGCTAGAGACTGAGCTGCGTCCACCGCCCGGCAGTGGGCGAGCCCCCCGGGCGCCGTTAGACTGTATCGGGGGCATGGAGCTGGCAGAAACCGTGGGGTAACAGGGCAAATTTTCTGGACGCACAACAGAGCTGCAGGGAAAGCATCCATAAAACCGCCGGAGCTCGCCAAGGGGTGGGTGGTGCCCTCATCCTGCATCTGACGATGGTTGTCCAGCGGTTTGGACGGGCAATTGGCACTGCTGCTCTGCCACTCAGGGGCCGGTGATTTCATTGTCGTAGGGACAACTGGAGGGGCTCGCAGGCGGAGGGCGGCCACGCTGCGTGGCCGCTTTCACTCGTATATAGACCCAGCGTGTAGCTTCAAAGCGCCTCGAAGACAGCGCATCCAAGCGAGGCTGCTGCTGCAATCGACAGCACTGTATGATTTGAAACAGGCCTAGATCAATTGGCAGAGCCCGCAATGATATGTCCCCTTAGCGTTGACGTGAAATTTTTCCCCACCTTCGCTCCTCCCCATTCATAAGGCTGCCTCTCGTCCCATTCCCTCCTCTTCTTCCTTTCCCACCTCCACCATCACAACACAGCCTGGTAGTCGTTGCGCCGCTGCGGCCCCTGTTCAAGACCAGCTCGTAAGTCGATCTCCCCGTACGCTGCCCCAGCCCTTGCACTGCTCCCGAGGCTTGTCGACGCGCGAGGCATTGCCGAGCGCCGTTGGCAGCATCCCCCGCCCCCTCCCATTCGCCGGAGCTCTTATCAGGAGCATTTCGTGCGTCTGAAGAGCTATCAGCCCATCCAACCCCGGTCTCGTCTTCTACATCATCTCGACGGTGTGGGGAGCGCAGTGCTGCAGCGAGACGTCTGTTAGGCGTGGACAGCGTGACGCTTCTGTCTGTCGCCACTGCCCTCAACTCCCTCTCCCTGTCACCCTCCTCTTGCATTGCTCTTCCTTCTCGACACTCGCTGCCTGACCCTCTACTCTCACCACACCGCACTGAGATAGCTCTGCTGCTCATTACACCACCTCTTTTGCACTCTCACTGCGGTCCGCCCACCTAACCGAGTCACCAGGCACTCAGCAACACTACCAAGCTTGAAACCCACAATCGATCCTTCTTTCACATCCCCTCCACAACAAACACACTTCGACATCCTTCAGCCCTCAATTTCGGCGCCCGCCGGAAGGATGGGGCGAGTTCAATTCGCCGAAGACACAAAATCTGCCGACGACCTCATTGAGGAGGAGCCTGTCAAGGTCTTCCCATATCAGGACACTCCTGACAACAATTCATGGGCTGGTACGCTCCCACTGAAGCAGGGTCTCTATGACCCAGAGCTCGAAAAGGATGCCTGCGGAGTGGGCTTTGCAGCGTGAGTTTCTCCCCACCTGTCTCGGGACACTGCATCAACTAACACCATGCAGACACATCAAGGGCAAAGCCAGCCACAAGATTGTTAGCGATGGTAAGAAGACTCCAAAATTCGTGGGACTTCAGAAGCTAATCTGCGAAACAGCTCGTTCGCTCCTTTGCAACATGACCCATCGAGGGGCGGTCGGCTCGGATGCCCGCGATGGCGACGGAGCTGGTGTTATGACTTCGATACCCCACAAGTTCTTCCTCAAGAACTTCGAGAGAGAGCAGGGTATCAAGTTGCCAGAGCTAGGACAGTACGCCGCAGGAAATCTGTTCTTCAAGCCGGACGCGGAGATACTGAAGGAGACGATTGCAACCTTCGAGGAGGTCGCAGACTCGCTCGACTTGCGAGTTCTTGGATGGCGAGAGGTCCCTCGAGACTCGGCTTTACTGGGCCCAGCAGCATTGTCAAGGGAGCCAGTTGTCCTTCAGCCATTCGTGGTTCTGAAGTCCGCCTACGGCGGCGGCAAGGAGCCGAACGAGCATTTCGCCAAAAAGTTCGATGAATCACGCTTCGAGCGTCAGCTGTACGTCCTCCGAAAGCGGGCTACACACACCATCGGTCTCCATAACTGGTTCTACCTCTGCTCCCTGAGTAACAAGAACATTGTGTACAAGGGGCAGCTCGCGCCTGTCCAAGTGTATCAGTACTACCACGACTTGGTGTCTGTCGACTACGAGGGACATTTTGCGCTGGTGCACTCCCGCTTCTCGACCAACACTTTCCCAAGCTGGGATCGTGCACAGCCTCTTCGATGGGCCGCTCACAATGGCGAAATCAACACACTCCGAGGCAACAAGAACTGGATGCGAGCACGCGAAGGCGTAATGAAGTCGGACGTGTTCGGAGACGAGCTCGATTTGCTCTACCCGATCATCGAAGACGGTGGCTCCGACTCGGCTGCTTTCGATAATGTGCTGGAATTGCTCGTCATCAACGGCGTTCTCTCTCTTCCTGAGGCGGTCATGCTCATGGTTCCCGAAGCCTGGCAGGGAAATCGAGCTATGGATCCAGCGAAGCAGGCCTTCTACGAGTGGGCTGGCTGTATGATGGAACCCTGGGATGGACCTGCACTCTTCACATTCGCTGACGGTCGATACTGCGGCGCCAATCTGGACAGAAACGGCCTGCGTCCATGTCGTTACTACATCACAGATGATGACCGTATTGTCTGCGCCTCGGAGGTCGGTACAATCAACATTGAGCCAGAGAGAATCGTCCAGAAGGGCCGTCTTCAGCCGGGGCGTATGCTCCTCGTGGATACTGTGGCTGGCCGCATTGTCGACGACGCCGAATTGAAGGCAACCGTCGCAAACCGCCACAACTTCAAGTCATGGATCGAGACCCAGCTCTTATCTTTGCCCTCAATCCTGAGTCAGTTGACCGAAAAGGGTACCATTCTGTCACACCAGCCAACGGACACCCGCGTCCATGAAGATCCCCGCCTCAGGGCTTTCGGATATTCGCTGGAACAAGTCAGCTTGTTGCTAGGTCCCATGGCAGCAGACTCGAAAGAAGCCCTCGGGTCCATGGGTAATGATGCTCCTCTTGCCTGCCTCGCTACGCAGCCCCGTCTCCTTTATGAATACTTTCGCCAGCTTTTCGCGCAAGTTACGAATCCGCCTATCGATCCTATTCGAGAGGCAATTGTCATGTCTTTGGAAGCATACGTCGGTCCGCAAGGGAATCTCCTTGAGATGAACGAGACCCAATGCCATCGGATACTTCTTCCATCTCCTGTTCTTTCTGTTGAAGAATTCAATGCTCTCGTAAACACTCACGTCTTATACCCTGATTGGTCAGTTAAGCTCATCGATATCACATTTCCCAAAAAGGATGGCGTCAAGGGATACATGGCGGCTTTGGACCGTATTTGCGAATCGGCCACCGAAGGCATTACAGGCGGCGACAACATCTTGGTCCTCTCAGACCGTGCAACCTCAGCAGATCGCGTTCCAGTGTCTGCTCTCCTAGCCACTGGCATGGTACACCACCATCTCGTGAGGAATCGATGGCGATCTCAAGCTGCGTTGGTTGTCGAGACGGCTGAAGCTCGCGAAGTTCATCACATGTGTGTGCTTGTCGGCTATGGCGCCGATGCAATCTGCCCATATCTGGCAATAGAGTGCATTCTCAAGATGCAACGCGAGGGCCTGATCCGAAAGAAGTTGTCCCCAGAGCAGCTAATCGACAATTACAAGCACTCATGCGACGGCGGCATTCTGAAAGTGATGAGTAAGATGGGAATCTCTACTCTCCAGAGCTACAAGGGTGCCCAGATCTTCGAGTCCCTCGGAATCGATGACACTGTCGTTGATCGCTGCTTTACCGGAACCGCAAGCCGAATCAAGGGTATGACCTTTGAGCTTATTGCTCAAGATGCCTTTGCTCTGCACGAAAAAGGATACCCGTCGCGAAGCATTGTCGAGATCCCAGGCCTTGCCGAAACCGGAGAGTACCATTGGCGTGACGGTGGAGAACCGCACGTGAATGACCCGACTGCCATTGCCAACATCCAGGATGCCGTTCGGACGAAGAACGACAAGTCATACGAGGCCTATTCCATTGCCGAGTATGAGAGGATCAAGGACTGCACTCTTCGAGGTTTGATTGATTTCAACTTTGATGAGAGAACCCCGATTCCCATCGACCAGGTTGAGCCGTGGACTGAGATTGTTCGCCGCTGTGTTACTGGCGCAATGTCCTATGGCTCCATTTCTATGGAGTCTCACTCAACACTAGCCGTGGCCATGAATCGTCTCGGAGGAAAGTCGAACACCGGAGAAGGCGGTGAAGATCCTGAGCGGAGTTTACGCCTCGACAATGGTGACACTATGCGCTCTGCTATCAAGCAGGTTGCCTCCGGACGTTTCGGTGTGACGAGCAACTACCTCGCCGACTCTGATGAGCTGCAGATCAAGATGGCCCAGGGAGCTAAGCCTGGCGAAGGAGGCGAACTTCCAGGCCACAAGGTTTCTGGTCCCATTGCGAAAACCCGCCATTCCACCCCTGGAGTCGGCCTCATCTCCCCCCCACCGCATCACGACATCTATTCGATCGAAGATCTGAAGCAGCTGATCTATGATCTGAAGTGCTCGAACCCCCGGGCTCGTGTGTCAGTGAAGTTGGTCTCTGAGACTGGTGTCGGCATCGTCGCATCTGGTGTCGCTAAGGCGAAGGCTGATCACATTCTGATCTCCGGACACGATGGTGGTACTGGTGCCTCTAGATGGACTGGTATCAAATACGCCGGCCTTCCTTGGGAACTCGGTCTTGCTGAAACTCATCAAACACTGGTGCTGAACGATCTCCGAGGACGTGTCGTCGTCCAGACTGATGGTCAGCTGCGAACTGGTCGGGACGTCGCCATTGCTTGTCTGCTTGGAGCCGAAGAGTGGGGCTTCGCAACCACACCTCTGATTGCCATGGGATGCATCATGATGCGTAAATGTCATCTGCAAGTACTGCGGTTCCCTTGTCGACTGATCAATGCTAACATAGTCTAGCAACACTTGTCCCGTCGGTATCGCGACGCAAGATCCTGAGCTGAGGAAGAAGTTCACCGGCACGCCTGAGCATGTCATCAACTTCTTCTACTACGTTGCCAATGAGCTCAGGGCCATCATGGCCAAGCTGGGATTCCGAACCATCAACGATATGGTTGGTCATTGCGAGGTTCTCCGCATCCGTGACGATCTTCGAACTGCGAAGACTGAAAACATCGACTTGTCGTTGATCCTGACACCTGCACATAAACTTCGACCAAACGTGGCCACGTACAATGTCCGCAAGCAGGACCACCGACTCCATGTTCGTCTGGATAACAAACTCATTGCGGAGGCGGAACTCGCCCTCGAAAAGGGGATCCCAGTTCGCATTGAGTGCGACATTGTGAACACCGATCGATCGCTTGGTACCACCTTATCGTACCAGATAAGCAGACGTTACGGCGAGGTCGGTCTACCTCAGGATACGATTCACGCAAATATCCGCGGCTCTGCAGGTCAGTCATTTGGTGCCTTCCTCGCTCCGGGAGTTACTCTAGAGCTCGAGGGTGATGCCAACGACTACGTCGGAAAGGGCCTTTCCGGAGGACGCCTCATCGTGTACCCACCGCGAAATTCAGTCTTCAAGGCCGAAGAGAACATCCTCGTCGGCAACGTCTGTCTGTATGGCGCCACCAGCGGTGCTGCATTCTTCCGAGGTGTCGCTGCCGAGCGATTCGCCGTACGCAACTCTGGCGTGACGACTGTCGTTGAAGGTGTCGGAGATCATTGTTGCGAGTATATGACTGGTGGTCGTGTCATCGTCCTTGGATCAACCGGTCGCAACTTCGCGGCTGGTATGTCCGGAGGAATCGCGTACGTCCTTGATATGCACCACGACTTCGAAGGCAAAGTCAATCAAGAGATGGTGGAGCTGTCTGGCATCGAAGATCCTCAGGAGATCGCGTTTGTGCGAGGGTTGATCGAGGATCACCATCATTATACCGGCTCGGAGCTCGCGGCTCGCGTTCTGCTTGATTTCAACCGAGCTCTTCCTCGATTCGTGAAGGTTATGCCGACGGACTATAAGCGTGTCCTCCTCGAAGAGAAAGCGAAAGAAGAGGAGGCTAAGAAGAAGGAATACTCGCTACCGATCCTCTCCGGGCACCCCGTTCGGGAGGCGCATGAGCAGTCGAAGAAGGCGGAGCACGAACACGAAGCCAAAGAGAAGAAGAAGGCGGACCTCTTGGACATCGAGGAGAGTGTGAGCGACGCGAAAGCGGAGAAGAAGAAATCTGCTTTAGTCCTTGACAAGACGAAGGGGTTCATGAAGTACCAGCGGCGGTCGGAGAAGTATCGCAACCCGAAGACCCGCACCCGCGACTGGAATGAGTTGTCAACGCGCCTCAATGAGGACGAGCTCAAGTACCAGACTGCTAGATGCATGGACTGTGGCGTGCCGTTCTGCCAGTCCGACTCTGGTTGCCCCATCAGCAATATCATCCCCAAGTGGAACGAGCTTGTGTTCCAGAACCAGTGGAAGGACGCGCTCAACCGCCTGCTGATGACCAACAACTTCCCTGAGTTTACCGGCCGAGTGTGTCCTGCGCCGTGCGAGGGGGCGTGCGTGCTTGGGATCAATGAGGATCCAGTCGGAATCAAGTCGATTGAGTGCGCGATTATCGACCGCGGCTTCGAGATGGGTTGGATGGTCCCTTCGCCGCCAAAATACCGAAGCGGAAAGAAGGTCGCCATCATAGGATCTGGCCCGTCTGGACTTGCTGCTGCGGATCAGTTGAACAAGGCCGGCCACTCTGTTATCGTGTACGAGCGATCGGATCGCATTGGCGGCCTGCTCATGTACGGCATTCCCAACATGAAGCTCGACAAGAAGGTTGTCCAGCGCCGCGTCGACTTCCTCGCTAGCGAAGGCGTGAAGTTCGTGACTTCCGTGTTTGTTGGCCAAGAGGGGCAGCCTAGCCTGGAGTCGCTGCGTGCGGAGAGCGACGCAGTTATCGTCGCCACTGGAGCAACCGTTGCCCGCGACCTCCCTCTCCCGAACCGCAACCTCGAGGGCATCCACTTTGCCATGCAGTTCCTGTCCAAGAACACAAAGTCGCTGCTTGATTCCAACCTCTCCGATGGATCGTATCTATCTGCAAAGGGCCGAAATGTGGTCGTCATCGGCGGCGGAGATACAGGAAATGACTGCATCGGAACTTCCCTACGACATGGAGCAACCTCCATCACCAACTTCGAGCTTCTTCCGCAGCCAGAGCCCAAGCGAGCCCGAGACAACCCCTGGCCGCAGTGGCCGCGCATCTACCGCGTCGATTACGGCCATGCAGAGGTTAAAACGCACATGGGCAAAGATCCGCGCGAATATTGTGTCATGTCTACGGACTTCGTCGACGACGGCGCCGGCCATGTCAAGGGTATCAACACAATCTCCGTCGAATGGACCCGAAAAGCCAACGGCGGTTGGGACATGAAGAAACTCGAAGGCAGCGAGCGCTTCTTCCCTGCGGAGCTCGTCCTACTGTCTATGGGCTTCTTGGGCCCGGAGGAGCTGGTTCTGGGAGACATTGAGAAAGATGCACGCTCAAACATCAAGACCCCGCCTGGCAAGTACAGCACAAGCATTCCAGGAGTCTTTGCTGCGGGAGATTGCCGTCGCGGTCAGTCTCTTATTGTCTGGTAAGTCACGCAAACGTCCACGCTTCGTTGCTTTTACTAACAAATGGCACGCAGGGGCATCAATGAGGGCCGCCAGTGCGCGCGAGAGGTGGATTCATTCCTGACGGGAGTGGGCTCTATGCTGCCGGTTACTGGAGGCATCGTGAAGAGTATTCCTTACGTAGCTCTTTCTGACGAGAAGGTGGTTTGAGGAGGGGTTGCGTGGAGCTTTCCAGCCAAACATGTACCTAACTTTCAACATAAATAACTAACAGCGTGAGATTCAGTGGGCCAGCCGGTGCCTGGCGCAGGTGGGGATAGGGGCCTCGGCATATGTAAGATCAATCAAAAAGCATAATTTCTGACATTTGCGCCTTGAAAATGGTGATATTACTCCCAAATGCAACTACCCAAGTTAGTAAAACCAGTCCCATAAGTGACGGGCAAATGGTAGCATAACTTGTAAAACTAACTACGCAACGTCCAGTAAAATCACTGAAAGCGTGGCCACTTAGGGGTAGTTTTGCGTAGTTCCTTCTGGATCTATTTGCAACCGTTTGCTCGACCCTTCAAGTCGTATATTCTCAAACTTTTCGTTTTGGGAGGGTTGATACTGGTCCGGGCGCCCCAGAACATTGCACAGTCTTGAAAAGCACGATGTCACGTTTTCGAAAGCGTAAATCAGAGCCGTGGAAATGACATGATGAAATCCGATTGTTCTAACGAGCGCTGTAAATCGCATATCCTCAAGCTTTTGTTTTGGAGGCGTTGATACGCTTCCAGGCGCCTCAGAACGCTGCGAAGTTCTTGAAAGCACGATGTCACGTTCTCGACAGCGTAAATCAGACCTGTGGAAAAGATATCATGAAATTTGATTGTTTTGACGAGCGCTGTAAATCGCACATTCTTAGGGTTTCGTTTGGAGGCGTTGATACAGTTTCAGGCGCCTCAGGACGTTCCGAAGTCTGGGAGAGTACAATGTCACGTTCCGGACGCTCTGAATTAGACCTGTGGAAATAACATTACAAAATCATTACATTTTGTCGGCCGTTGTAAATGGTATTTTCTCATGCTTTCATCTTGGGGGATGTGATACGCCTCCGGGCGCCTAACGCAGGTGCGAGATTTCAACAGCACGATGTCATGTTTTCGACACCGTGAATCAGACCGAAGGAAATGACATGACAACTCAACCTATTCGTTTGACAAGCACCCTAATTCGCATATTCTCATTCCTTCATCTTGGGAGGTATGACACGGCTCCGGGCGCCTCACGCAGGTGAGAGACTTCAGCAACATGATGCCAAGTTCCACACGCTCTGAATTAGACGCTCGTATCAACATACCTAAACAAACGCCTGAAATGCACCCTCATGAATCCCTAATCCATCTCCTCGTCCGCATCCAAGCCGACCAGCCTCCGCTCCGCCAGCTCTCGAATCTTCTCAGCCAAGACATCACGCTGGTATTTCCGCGCCAGCTTCTCGGCAGCCGTCAACATGTTCCCATTCGGGTCCTTCAATAGTCCAACAATTTCCAGCGCTTTCATGCCGCGCTCCTCTCCAGCAAGGCACTCGAGCTGCAGGAGTTGGAGCAGCGCTTTGTTGACATCGGACTCCCGAAGCGCAAGAGCATGGCGTTGATCAGACGTTGTACGGGTAACGGAGAACGTATCCGCTTGTTGTGCCAGCAGGACCGAGTTCCGGACGAAGCGCTCTTCGATCTCCAGCTGTTTATTTGCGGCTTCTTTGGTGTCGTCATCCATTTCTGTGTCCTCGGCGCTTTTCCCTTTCTTAGACGGGCGCGGCCCGGAGAGCGGGATCTGGAATTCGAAGTCTGTGAGGATCGAGCGAGGGAAGTAAGGATGCTTGTCTGCACCTTTGAGAATCACGCAGTAGAATTTGTTTCCTGCAACTGCAACTGGCCAGTAGGATTCCGTCTTCGTGCCCGCGGCCAAACGGGAAAGTTGGCGTGTATCCAAGAGCGGTGTCCAGCGTGCCTGGGATGGTGTTCGCCAGTGAAGAAGTGTTAGTAGAACGCCAGTGGAATCATATATGTACGGGTCCTGAGTGCTACGTGTCAGTTTGGAGCTTGACAGGATAGTCGGTCTTACTTACGCCATTGTCAGAGAAAAATACGCTTTGGAGACTTGCGCCTGGTGCTAGTGCCACAACGTCTTCGCTTTGACATGTTTCATCGCGTTTGATATTTTCGATGGTATAAAGAAGGCGACATATGCCATCTCCTCCAACAGGCCCATTTCCTATTGTCATAACGTAGTCTCGCCATGCAGCACACGTTACGGTCGGCGAGCTCTTTTGTCGATATACTCGAATCGGAACACCAAAAAGGGTAAAGATGCGAACGTAATTTGAGGATGTGGTCACAACTGCATAGGATTCGCTCAGTGCGATGGCACTAACCTCTTCACCAGCAGGCAACTCGGTGCGCCATTCGGTTCGTGTAGTCCACGTCTCGTGGGGCCTGTAGAAGATCATTGCCGGGCTCGCACCGTTAGGCTGGCTCGAGAAAAGTGCGCCGTTATCGTTAAGACAGGCCTTGTCGTACAGATATGGGTCCGTGAAGTGAAAATCGCGATGAGCTTCCCGGTCGTAGAATTCCACGGTGACCGTGTGATGAGTTTCCTGGCTGACTGTCCAAGCGAAACCCGTTAGATTCAGGCATAGATACCGTCGATTGCCTTGCCACGGTGTGCTTCCGGGTTGAAATGATGGGCGGACTTCAGGCTCGAAGGAGTGTGAAGCAGGAACCCTCCGTTTCGATGCGCCATTGTAGGCATCGAGATGACCGTTCGTTCGTTTCCCATGGCCGTTGATCACCTCATCTGCGTAACCCGCACCGTCGTCGTCTACAACGAAGCCCTCATCTTCAGCGTCGGACATCCCATCGAGCATGTCATCCAGAGAATCAGGCGTACCCGCCCGTGCTCCTCGCATTGCTAGTTTTTCTGGGCCATTGACTATTCTGCGTACTCCGTTGGCTCCATTTTCGGCAAGAGGATCATGAAGAAAGGGTGCTGGCTGAAGACCCTGTCGAAGTAGGGCAGCGTGCTCTTCAGGGACAAAGCCAGGACGGATAAAAAGCTGGCCCTCGCCATTAGTGTACGAAATGGTGTTTTCCGTTGGGTGCCATGCGACTGCCAGAACTGTTTCTCGGATGTCATCGTAAGTTTTGATCACTTTGAGCGTTTTCGAATCCCATAGGTAAAGCTTTCGATCCGTGGCAGTGGTGACTAGGAATGCGCCGTTGGGCGACCAGGCCGCAGCGGTTATGTCGCCAATATGATCAGTCTTGAAAGTCTTCTGTCGGTGCCAATCAAGGCGTGACATCACTTGTATCTCTGCGCAAACTGTCAGCACAATGCCCCCATCAGTTGCCAGCAACGCTCATACCCCTGGTTGTTGTTGGTGTCGCGAACGCTCGTCCATCGGGATGCCACAACACCTTGGAGCTCGCTTCGGAAGCGGAACCCATGCTCCTAATCATGTCGTCCACCTTCTTTATCAGTTGAGGCTCATCAGAGCTCATCGAATATACGTAGATCTGGCCGTCCGTGCAGGATACCGCGAGGTATGTTCCGCTATTGTCGAAGGCTACATGCTTGACGGCCTTCGGTTGTTCTTGGAGCCGAAATACTCGGGTCATATCTTTCGTGTTCACGACTTTAACAACAAGCTCGCTGCAACAGATTAGCACTGTTTAAGAAGGATGGAAGACTATCATACTCGCTAGCAACAGCCACCCAGTTTGCATCTGGAGACAATGCGACATCTCTGACAGCCAATGTACTCCGTACAAGTATGGTTTCAAGCGAGTTGGTCTCCAAGGAGTATTTGCAAACCGTTCCGTCCTCGGAGCCAGCTATGAAGAAGGTGTTCTGCGCCGTGTGATCAGCTTGATCCTGAACCAGAATCCCTCAATACGTACACTTGCAACCACACAGGTGTTATCTGGCATGCAATCGTCAATGTTTATGGGTTCTGCGTCCGATCCGCTGGTAAAAACGCGTATTGGGTTGCTCGCCCCAGCGGTAATCAATTTCTTGCCGTCCGGTGTGTAGCTCAGGACGGTCGTGCCAGGGGTATCTGTTCGACATATGAGCGCAAGCTTCTCGCAGTATTAGATCCAATTCGAGGACACATACGCGCCTGGCGGGGCTGAACCCGCTGTTGAAGAGACATTGTGGCGAGCAGAGACTAGTGATGGGCGTGTAATGTTGCTGGTGGGTTGACGCGCTGGGAGTTAGGAACGCGTATAGTGTTTGGCTTGTTTGCACGGTCTTGGCGCTACTGTTCAGCGCCACATTGATGTGGCACCAGGGTTCAGCTCGCTGCCTGCAGGGTTCTGTCAACCCTCCGTCACTTCATCTGATACGTGGGTCGAACTACCTCACTTTTCCATCTACAGTCAACTCATAGTCGTCAAGCATCTCGTTCATGATTGTCGCAATCACTAATAACATACTTCGACCTTGATCCACCATGGAGCAGGCCGGAAAAGCAAAATACCTCACTCAGGCATTGGACGAGAGCATCACCGGACTTGTGAATCTAGCCTCTCATTGGCAGGTAGGACAAGTTCGCTAGCCTGAACAGAGTTGTTTTCTTACATTGAAAGATTTCTTATCCCAACGACAATGTCCGCTCGCCTTCGGTTGACAAAGCATTTCCTTTTTTGGATCTGCCGCTAGACATCCGGGTCATTATCTACTCCTATGTCTTATCCTGGCCAACCCTAACTCGGAACTTCTCACGACTCGGGTCGTCCGAGGCTGTTTTACCCAATGCTCGCAAGCAGTTATCGACTGCAGATCGAGAGAAGATTCGCGACAAGCCAAGACTGATCACACCAGTCATATTCCTCGTCAACCGCCAAATTAAGAATGAAGCCCTTGGAGAGCTTGCTAGAATGCCAATAATCATAGACAGCCCACCTCTCTGTGTAGCTCTCACCAACCGGCCTTTCGAAATTACCGAATTCATCTCAGCTCCGCTGCTCAAGAGCTGTCGCCGAGTGCTGCTCACTATCAATACCGACCTGACGCCGGGCAATGACCTTCTACTCTACCGCAGCGACCTCAAATACTGGAAGCCCTGGGAGCAGTGTCTCTCGTCCCTATTCCTAGACGTCTGGGCACCCGGTACCCACGATCTACAAGTTCTGGATGTCGAGATTGGAGGGGTATGGTCCGCTAAGCAATTTCAGGATCGAGAAATCAACAAGAAAGAAGCCAGCAAAAAGAAACGATCGCCACATCTCCGGAGCAAGTGCTATCGCCAGAGTGTTCTTCAGCAGATTCGGTTCGGCCTCAGGTCGCTTGGTCCGGCTGTCAAGGTGACGGTTCAGGATCCGGATGGATCGGACATCAAGCATCTGCTAACTAAGGCCCCTCGAACATAATGGCATTTCTGTCTTCTCATAGTCTGCTATCGAACTTCTTTCCTGCTTGGGGATCGGTGATTAAGGCGTATGACTTTTTTCTCATTCGAACCCCCGAGTCCTTCGAACATTACAAAAATGGCAGTGTCTCAATCCCCCTGGGCCCTATCTCCACTCTCTTCATGATACTCTCGTGGCCCTCTCCGCTATCTAGGCTTCCACAAAGCTCCTCCGGGTCGAAGTCTGTCCCAAAAGGATTGCCTCCAAACAACGGCCCCGCCATGAACTCATTGGCTTCTTCAACCGTGTTGAAGTTATCCGACTGTGTCTCGATCATGTTCCCATCTGGATCTCGGTAATAGATGCTTGTCGTTGGCCCATGGTTCACACTCCATACGGGCAAGATCCCTATGTCTTTTCGCTGTCGGTATGTCAGAGCTAGGTCGTGAATGGTATCGAACGAGAAAGCGAGATGTTCGAGTCCGCAGGATGCGTGATTCTTTGGTGTGGTGCCGGGGATGTAGCCGATTGCGAGACGGTGATGTTCATCGTCATATGTGAGGAACGAGAGCGTGTCAATCTCATAGCTAGTGTGTGCACCAAGAAAGTCTTTGTAGAATTGGACCATGGGGGCAAAATTTGATGTGCGGAGGACAACATGAGTAAGCGCGGAGGGCGACTTGACTTTAGGGCCAAATTTAGTGGAGTCGTTGATTGCCATCTCGCGTGGGTTGAGACTGTGAAGAACTCCCAGAAAGACGTGCGTGGAGAGAATTGATGCTTCCTTTTTCTTCACCTAAGCAGACTGACGATAACTGCTAAATCACACGGCAGTAAAGAGAAACGCATTGAATCCACCAAGAGCTCTCAAATTATAAGCCATCTCACAATGTCCTCAACTTCTACCTTTCACGGAGCCACCTCAACCTCACCCGCACAATCGTCCCATCCTCACCTGAGCATGAAACCTACCAAACCATTTCAGCCACATTCCATTCCCACCAAACCTCCGAGCCCCAGACTCAGCCACCACAAACACGGTTCACCGAGGCCTAGCCCTACGCCCAGAGACGTCACGAACTACACCACATCCCACTTTCCCTTTTCATCCGGAAGCCTCTTTCACCCGGCCGGCGCCCAGCCCAACGCGGGGTCGTCCAGAATCCTGTAGCCCGTCGAGCTCAGATGGCCTTTGGCGATCCCATTAGCGGCAGTTGGGAGAGCTGGGGTAGCTTCTCTACCCCGCATTAGGACGCATGTCTGGTGCTGGGGTGAATGCACGCTGGCCGTAGCCGCCTGCAACCGATTTGGACCGAGGGTTCGTTCGCGCGTCCCTGCATATAGTACGCAGTAAGCGTCTAGCGTGGAAGAGGTAGGAGCTCCGTGAGCCGTGGGGATGGGTGCCCAAGAATGAAATTGGGGATTGCGCGTAGCGCATGTGAATGCGGCGAAACCGAGCCAGGATTATTTCTGGGGATGCGGGAAGCGGGAAGCGGGATCGCATGTGCGCTAGTGGGTCGGCACCGAGACTAAGATCTGGCAATTTCGCGAATGTCGGAACGGGTGGATCGGCCGATGTCGAGGGGGCCCAGGCAGTGTTTGTGGCAAGGGCCGTCTTTATGGGCGAAGGGCGAGGTTATTGATAACTTCATTTGCTGACAGAAAATGCCGTGGTAAGACATGCTTTGGTGTTGGAATGTATGTGCATTAGAATGGCGGCATTATATACAATCCGCGCGCCGTAGCTAAGATGACTCAAAGTAAGAAATCCTTTCTGATATTCCCCCCTTTTATTCTAGGCCCCCTTTTCATAATATAGCACCATTGCGGCGTTGGTTATAGACAGTCGTAGAATCCCCCAGATAGCCATCACCGTCCTCGACCGCGAGGAGTGATTAATGCGCAATTATGATTACCCGTATGAACAGTGGATCCAACTCTTCTCATCCTCAAACTCAGTTCATGGGTATAAAATCCAACTCCTCATCCCCTAATAAGCCATTCATCGCCATGCTTGAGACTCGCGAGAAAGAGGGCAGGAAGCTAGGCCAGTTCTCAAGGCCTATGTCCATGGAGTCGAGGCCGCCGAACTGGAGAAAAGAAAAGTTGTCAGGCTGATTGAACATTTCATTGTGTGAGCTGGAGGTGTTTGGTCTCACCTCGCCCATCGAATACAAAGACTCAACGCCGCCTTGCTGAAGTTGGGGCTCCGCCATGAGTGTCATTGGTGCTGGTGGGTCCATTTGCTGCTCTGGGCCTCCTACTACACGCTCACGCGCTTTCTTGACCGTGGCGCGCGCTAAGCTAGTGATTTCGCCTGTGAAAGGGAAGGCTATTTTGGAGTTTGAGGCGAATTCGAGGAAGCCAAAGTGCCCGGCGACGACGTCCATGAGCGCGATGTCGGCCGGGGCTGAAGGTTGGTTGGGAAACTTGAGTACGTAGATGAAGAGGTTGATTAGACCGAGTAATGGGTAGAAAAACGTCAACCTATACAGTACGTGACTTGTAAGCCGGATGTGAGCTTCCATAGCGCGCGGAAAAGCAGAGAGGAGTGTTTTGATGTAACTTACCAGGTCGGCCATGAACCGTTAGCGTCAATGTATTTAGTTGCTAGAATGATCTTTCGCGATGCATCAACTACCGTTTGCGTGCTTGTGTTTATCTGCTCCCGGACTGCTGGAGTGGGGTTGCGGGTGAAACCGTTGACATTCCAAGGGTATGTGAAGACTGAATGGATGGCGATGAGGCTCCCGTAGAAGGCGAAGTGGAGATATATGATGTGGTAAAGATGGGTGCCAGGTGGTAGATAGGCTTGGTTGAATGGAAGGTCAGGTCGCAAATGTGGTGGTATGCTATCTTTCCACTCTCGCAGTCGTCGTTCGACCTCGTGAGCTTTTTGGATGATGACATCTGGGGTTTGTTTTGATGCCTTTACGGAACAAAGCTCCCTGGCGATTGAGGAGCCAATCTGGGCATGTTTGATGACGCAAATAAAGAAATCGAAATTGATGGCGCTGCCTGCGAGCACAGCAGTGGGAATCTCGGAGCTAATATCATCATCATCGATGGCTGACGGCCTTCCGGAGCGGTACGCAATGTGTTTTTCGTAGGCATATATTGCCCAAAATAGCCAGTTGCGGTGCTGAATTTCCGGTTCCCGCATGTTCCAGGTCTCCACTGGCTGACGATGCAGTCCCTTCGACTGAGCGAGGCGGAGAGTATTTGAGACTAACATGTATTCCAAAGCCGGGTTTCCAAGCCCCTCCGTATAGAAAGCCTACCAAATGTGTCAGCATGAGAATCTATAACACTCGCGTTGCTTACCATTGCAAGTAGTGCTTGGACCGCTGATAACCCAGTGCGCATATATATCAGGTCTGTGTGCACCGAAAGAGCGTTCTCAAAGTACGACCAAGCCTTCTCTTGAGCTTCAACGAAGGCATTCGGGCGATCTTCTTTTGTGTGGACTATTTTGCAGCCTGAAGCATAGACGGTATTTCGAAGAGCATACCATGCTGAATCCTCTTCAATATTCTCTTGCTGGAAGTGTGCTTGCAACCGTGCCTCAAACATTGGTCGATGCACTACTCCAAAGACCTTGTCGAGGCTTTCCTCGAAGTATGCTTGACGAAGTTAGCAACGACATGAAACGAATTCTAGATTTGAGCGGACCTTGAGTATATCTCCAGGCTGTGGCTGGATCTGGGTCCGGTACTCTTTGTTGGGATATCTTCCGATCCATCTTGAGATTCCGTGTCACGTCTAGGGACAGTGTGCTGGCACTCGCAGCGAAATCCGATGCTCCAACTCTCTCCGACACCCATTTCATTCCTGGACTGGAACAAATGGACAAGTATGAGACCGGGCCTTGAAGAGCCACGAGATTAGCTTAAGAGGCATCGTCTTCAACCGGAACTGAGAAACCTACCATGATGCTCAGAGTTACTCTAAACAATTTTAGTGAAGTCAAGGTCTGCGAATAAGTCTCCACATACCATCTGAGGTGAGACCACAGCTTCCTCTGGAACATTCGCGTTGGAATGCTGCGGTAGTTGATACTCAAGTATCTCCCTACCGCCGCTGAATGAATCGGACATGGCGTTTGACATTCGTCTAATCGAAGACTGTGGTGATGCTGTTTGGGGTGGTGAATTGGGAAGCATATTGTTTGGGATTGATAATCGGGGCAAACTTGGGGCACCCATATCTCCATTATGGCCATTGCTCATGACGTTGTTCAGGGAATTCTCCCCTTGGCCTATGCTGGTAGGACTCCGAAGTAGATTCATATCCCTCTGGAAGTCGTTTGGAGCCGGTGTTTGGCCAGTCATATCCCCCGGGAACGGTTGACACTCGGTTAGGGCCGGGGTTTGATAGGACATGTTCAGGTTGGGAGTTTGCGCCTGCGCTTGGCCGGCCATACTGGCTTGTAGGAGGGTCTCCATGCGGGCGAGTCGCTCCTCTAGCACCTTGTTCGCCTCATTGGCCTTCTTTCGTGTCCGCTGGTGTACTATGGGATATACACAATTCTCTCGGTGATCCTGAGAATTGTTCAGTAGATGTTCGATCCGAGTCCGCTGGATGTTCGCAATATACCGTGCAATTGGTACAGGGACGAGCTCCATTGCCTAAATGTATTGTCAGCATATTCTCAACATTAGTGATCTTTTCAGTCTATGAACTTCAGTTAAACGCAAAAAGAAGAGAATGGGCTCGGAAGAAGTGCTTTTACGCGTTTTATCGAGCGCCTGGAGCTCTCGGAAGCTCCAAAAAGCGCAGGAAACATGCATCACGACCATAAAACCTCAAATTACTCACATTTGACCTTCTTTAGTCGGCAGAAGTTGCACGCAACTGTGCATTTCGTTCCTTCCCTTGGAGTAGGCATGGCGAATGTAAGAATCAAGAGAGACGAAGTTCGAGGTGCTGAACTGCGCTCAACTCAACGCAAAACCTCGCGCGACCTCGCCCGCATCCAGGTCGCAACTCTATCTGCTTTCTTCGCAGTGGGCCAAATCGAACGCGTTCAAGGCTGTTCGGAGGCCGGGTCTCCCCGCAGCCGGACTGATTTGTGCAAGCGCAGTGCGGGGCGCAATGGGGTACTGAGCACTCTTCCAATCAGGGGGAGGTATTGACGATTCAAGGGCGCTAAGTGGTCACCTCCCAGCAGCCACGGTGCCACGTTTCTCCCCTGGGATCCCAAGACTAGGAGAGGCATTTGATTCACCGTGGAGAGAGCCGAGAATGCGGGGTTTCGGGTTGATGCATGCCTCATGACCACGCTCAGATGCTAGGTACTCCGGGGTACCTCCTATGTTCCTTTGGGAGCCACGGACCAATTCCTCGAGACGGTACTCAAATAGCGGTAGAAATACTTCCATTCCCCAGGGGTGTGGGTGACGCAATGTGGACCATTTGGTGCTTCACTGAAATTGATCCGCTGATTTGTGAGGCTCGGCTCTGATTGGCTCGGCTTTGTTCACGTGACATTGGATACATGCAAGCCTTGGTTGGACCGATAGCTATAGCCGCGCCTTTATATGCTGCCTGTGTCCCTTTGTCCTGACTGGCCCGGTTCACAGTCACTCGCAAGGCGGATAGCGGATGGCGCATATCCGTTCTGCTACCTCTCCACCACGAGAGCTTCAGCCTTAGCACCCGGGCACAGACCACATCCCGACATGACGGATCCGACTCAACGTCCTCTGACACCACAGCGGACTAATTTCACCCCTCCACCGGCGCAATTCTACTTCTGCATGTCGCCAATTTTCTCGAATTCGAACTCGCTGTCCTGCGTCTTCATCCCCACTGTCGACGTGAAGGCCTCGGGCTGGCGGTCCTCATTCGACAGCTTGTCGACGCCTTGCACTGCCCCTGTAACGACGCCCACGATCGTCTTTGCAGCATCCAGGTCTGCAACAGCGTCGCCTCTCCATGACACATGCCCGTCTGGACGTAGGAGCACCAGCCGAGCGCCCCAGACACCGTATGCATGATCTTCCCCGTCCAGCTTGACATGCTTCACTGGAGTCGACGCCGCCTCGGCCGCTTGCAAGACATGGCCTGATCCCCGCTCGCTGCCGTCGGCAAACTCCACCAAAGTAAAGTACTTGCCATAGAGGTCGAAGATAGGGAACCCGTCCTTCAGGAAGACATGGGGAGCACGCACGCCCGGCCAGGTACTGGGGTGGTACGCCGTGGGGTCGAATTCTGGCGCCGGTGTCGACTCGTCGGGAATGCAGATGCCCGATTGGTATCGATATCCCATCTCAACTCCAAAGTCCTTGTTCTCGTTATCATGCGCCTGGTAGTGCTCATCTAACGCCGTCCGTTTCTGTCGTCCTTCTTCGGTGTTGGAGTCGATGATATGCGGGTCGGCGCCGAGAATTTCGCCCACTTTGATATGCACACCGAGGTGTACACCTGACCGCTCAACGCTCATCAGCGCGACTGGTCGTCGGTCCTCCTCGTACGCCTGCAATAGTCCCGATTTCCCGGTACCGTTCATCACCATGGCTAGCTTCCATCCTAGATCGACCGCGTCCGCTATTCCCATGTTCATGCCATAGCCGCCAGTCGGTATGTTTTGATGTGCCGCATCTCCCGCCAGGAAAACTCGCCTAAGCGGGCTGGCGTACTTTCGCGCGACAGCAATATGTGGGCGGTATGTCGACCGTACAAGGATCTCGTCGATTTTGATCTCATACAGCCCACCGAGACCACCGAAGACCTTGTATACGGCTTCTTCTGATCCGACACCGTCAGAGCTAACATCCAGAGGGAAATTCAAATGCACTGTCCACGTATCAACCTCATCCTGGGCAATGCAAGCTCCGCCAAATCCACCGGCCTCGGCTTGGAGGACGAATAAATGCCAGAATTGGCCCTGTTTACGAATACGCGCGAGATCCTTGGATTTGAAATGCACCAGGAGCACATAGCCAGGGCTGCGAGTCTCTGTCAGCTTTGCTTTTTTTTCTTCGCAACGTCAGGTGTGCATGCACGACTTACATTGGTCCGCCATCTAGTGGCATTTTCAAGCTACGCCGAACCTTGCTAGATGCTCCATCGCAGGCACCAACGTATCTCGACTTGAAGATATGCCGCTTTTCTGTGGAAACCTCTGTGACCGTAGTCTTGACGCCGTCTTCTAATTCCTCGACCCCTTCAACCTTCCATCCGAATCGCACATCTACAGCGGGGTCATTGTCGCAGCGCTCTTTCATGATTTTCTCGAATAGTGCCTGCGAAAGTCTTTGATACGGCTCTAGTGGCTGAGTGCCATCGTTTTTCTCTTCAATAATCTTCCGCCATTGGTCCACTCCAGGGAGTTTCCAGCTCGTAAGAGCCTCTGTTTTATCCAAACCACTGGATACCAAGACAGTATAAGGTATTTCGGAGGAGACGCCTTGATCGTGATAGATTAGTACACAGGTGCAAAACAAGGCTTTGCAGCAAGAGTTTGCTTGCCGAGGAACTATGGGACTTGGAGCATGGAATCCGAGGCTCACCTTTGCTCCTAATAAGCTCAGCTAAGCCGAGCTTTCGAAACCATTCCATAGACCGGCAATTGGTTAAGTCCATCTTTGGCCATCTATTCACGGTGGTCAGACACCCCTGCCGCCACCGCAACGAGGCAAGGACCGGACTTACTTTGTTGTCGTATCGTTCCTCTCCAGCAAAAGTGACTTAACACCATAGAACGACAAGACTGTCGCCAGGATGAGTCCAACAGGTCCTCCACCTGCAATAAGAACAGTGTCGTCAGGCAGTGTGTGTTCCATTACGAATGCTAGTTTTGCCGGCTTGCTCGAAAATCACGACGGACCTGAGCTTCGACGTTATAAAGTATTTGGATTTTTATGTAGCCAAAATGCTCCGAGACCCATGTGATGACTGGAGCTCTTCGGAGCATACCTTTCCGGCTCCCGCATGGGGGCGTCTTCGTTCTCTTTGGCCTCATGATGCCCAGGTGTGCCCCGCCCCCACGGTCGTCGTGGCTAGTCAGACTACGAGTGGAAGGTCCCGTTGATTCTACCATCTCTGGCTACCTAACTGGGATGGCCGTCGTACGAAACTTGGGTTCAAATGCGTTGTCACATCCATCCTTTTCTTCTCTTTCATCTGCTCACGATCTCTCGATCTTCAAGACAAGTCAGCTTCATTTGATTACATCAATATCTTAATACCATGGTCTCTATATCCTGGCCAACTCCGGACTTCCCTAAGAAGGTCGAAGAACTTATAATTGAGTTCTATTCCCTAGCCGACAGCAAGGAGGAAACCACCCCGGAGAGGTTCGCCGCTTTGTTCGCCGAGGATGGTATAATGTATGGATTGGCGGGAGCATCTACGGGACGAGCTGGTATGTTTACCGTCTCAGATCCACGCCACGATTTGTTACCTTGTGGTGATCATCCGCGCTGCGCTGATGGCCGATCATGCTCCGAACCTTGGCATCCTCGGTTCAATTCCTCCGAGATCCTCGGAAGATCTCGTTCTATAACACTGACAATTCATGGTATACAGATATTGCGGCCGCCCGGCCGAAGTCTTGGAATATGATCGCGACACGAAAGCATCAGCCTGTGAAGGTTTACAGCTTCAGGCCCGATTACAGCGACGTCCTCGTCATGGGACAGATCTCTGCAACACTGACGAATGGCAACTCTGTCTCCGTCGAGTACATTGCGCAGTTCGTACTCAAAGGCGACACTAGCACATCTCCAGTCATCGCATCATATAAATCTTGGGCTGTAAGAAATCATAATCTTCCTCTCTTGAAGCGAGTCCCATTGACATGGATACAGGACTCTGCGCCATGGTTCAAGGCTATGGGAGTCAGGTGATTTGAAGGCGTTTCTTTCCGTCATACAGTAGCTGTCGCATTATTCCCACTCGCAATTGAAGCGAATCGATGATTTTTCTGGAACTGTTTACACCAATGAAACCGCAGCCTGGCTGGGAATGGATGCTACCTCGACCTCCATATATAAATGGAAACCTTACAAACTCCCTCTATAAGTTTAGGGTACAGTACATCCATGTTCCTATTGACAACACAGTACACGAAATCTAGTTTCTATAGCTTAGCGACCTCGTCCACATCAACTTCCTTTGCCGCTGCTTCGACATCAAAATACTTCTGATACAGGCTCACGGCGTCTGGGTTTGCGACCACATTACTCTTGCTGTTTCGCCCACTAATCACGTTCTTTACCAAGATCTCCAACTTCTTACCCACGTGCGAGTACGGGATGTCGTCAACGTAGAAGACATATTTGGGCACATGTCGTCTACTCAGCTGCTTACCAATCTCGGCCTTAAGTTGATCTTTGAGGGTTTGTGTCCGCTTTTGGCCTTCCGCCATCTTCAGGAACAGGATGACAGATTCATCGCGGTCTTGCGGCCGGCGCTGGCCCACGCAGACGCTGTCAGCAATGCTGTGAAAGAGGCGAACAACAGCGTAGATTTCAGCGCTACCGAAGCGGACGCCAGAGGGATTCAAGACACCGTCGCTAAGTAAGTTTTACGTCAACTATTGCACATATATTCTCTCCGTTCTCTCTTCCGAAGTCACTTACGATCGCCCGAGCATCTGTATGCCGCCCGTCGTCGTCGAAATCCTGATCAAGTCGCCTTGGACCCAGACCTTTGGTCCAAACATGTCATAGTATGCTTCCCGATACTTTGCGTCTCCTCCCGGGCCCCAGAATGTGGCCGGTTGACTGGGGAATGGCTGCCTCACGACCAGCTCTCCGGGCTCATTGCTAGCATGTATGCTGACGCCTTCCGGATGGCTGGGGTCGAAAACGTCCACAGCCATTCCTAGCACTTTTGCCTGGATCTCGTCGGCATACAGAGGGAGGAGAGGTGAGCCGCCGACAACTGTGAAATATTAGAGAAAGGGATTCAAGGATATAGTTAACTCTGAAGCACTTACAAGCGCACGAACAGTCTGTGCCACCGCTTCCAGATATCAGCTGAACATTCGGAGGAAATCCTTTTGCATAAAACCACTCCGCAACGTCTGGTGGAAGGACCGATCCCGTTGATGTTACCTTCCGCAAAGCAGAAAGGTCGTGCTCATCCCGGGGACGCTTGTTGCTATCCATGAGGTCCGTAAGGTACTTTGCAGATGTCCCGAAGACGTTGACTTTCAGCTTTGCGAGCAGCTTTGGCAAGAACCCTACATCAGGATAAAGAGGCGATCCAGAATATACCACCACGGCTGCTCCGGTTCCTAGCGCGGAGAGAACGAATGCCCACATTATCCATGCAGTTGTAGTATATTGGAACATGAGATCGCCTGGGCGTAAACCGATTTGGACTATGTAGTCCTTTTTCACTTGCAAAAGGACACCGCCCGCAGTATGGAGAATGCATTTTGGTGCGCCAGTAGTTCCGGAAGAGTAAAAGATGAATGCGGGCTGACAGAATGGTAGCTGTTCGAAGACCAGCCGCCGGCCAATTCCTTTGGCGTAGAACTCTGGTAACGTGACTCCCTTTTCAATCGACGCAGCCTGCTTCGGATCCGAGGAAGTAAGCACAATATGTACCAGCTCCTCTCCTCGGGCAACCGTCTTCGCCCAAGTCTGTACAGTATCCACCAAATCCCGAAGCTTGCCATTATACATCACAGACGTGTCCGAGAAAACGAGCTTGGGCGTAGTTTGTACCAGGCGATCCAAGATTCCCTGGACTCCAAACTCCGGGGATACCGACGACCAGATCGCGCCAATTGATAGTGCCGCTAGGCACAGAATAATGGGCTGCGCGGTATTTCCGATGACTGCGGCAACTCGATCTCCAGTCTTCACACCCAGACTCCGCATCGCGTCCGCGCTTTTCTCGACGATGTCGTAGAGCTCGCGCCAGGTAATGACAGTGGCATCTAGGGATGCTTCGGCGACTTCGAGGATTGCTCTTCCATTGGGGTCGCGGTTTAGGAGCACACTTCCGGCGAAGTTCATCTTTGCGCTGGGGAAGAATTTGGGCGAGGGGTACATGTTTCCGCCATGCTGCTTCCCTGTAGTGGTAAGCCAATGCTGAATATATCTGTGTAAACTATTATGAGGGTTCACGGACAGGTTCAAAAGCTGCTCTTGGGGGAGCTGTTGCGCGCATGTCCAGAAAGTCGAACAGCGCGAGCCAGAAGTCGTCCGCAGTGTCGGGGTTTATCGACCATGCGTGGAGCTCCGCGTAAGAGCTTAAGGATAGATTGTAGCGTTTATTTGAGTAGTCTCTGAATCTCGCCATCGCGGAGTCGTTCAGGTCTTCGTGCGAAGGGCGCCATATTGGAACTCTTTGCTGTGCCATTTTGTTCATAGATAGAGGAATCAGAGGACGCGAGAAATGCAATAGCTCTAAATAGAAAAGAAATTGGAGACAGATGCAGAAATAGTTATGCAATTGAGGTTTGGAGACAAAAGACTATTCAACGCCTTCAAGAGCTCCCCTCGCCAAACAAGCTCCGAAGCTCGAAGCTCCCTACCCCACCATCATCGACGAAGCTTACAGCCGCTACAGCGAGGTCCTCGGATCCTAAGCTCTTGGACCAATACTTTGGACCATAATTCGCCAGAGGGACAAGTTCGACCCGAGCTCCGAGCTTGGTATGGGTAGCTAGGGAACAAGGTCTGGCCGAGCTCCGGATGTGCTGACATCCCCGCGAACACTCGGCGGCCTACCTACACCTCCGACCAGCATTACCACAGCACTTAGGTACAACTATCAAGATGGCTTACCTGATTCATCATAGGCAAATTTTGCGATCTTCGTGCTTTGAGAACACACACTTTCAAGATGGCTAAGAAAGATCTCAGTGTCATCGTTGTCGGTGGAGGATTCGGTGGACTTGCTAGTGCGATTGAGCTCACGAGACATGGATTCAAAGCTCATGTTTTTGAGGCCTCTCCGGATCTCACCAGGCAGGGTAGGTCGACGTCGAAAGGAATGTGACTCGGGTCACTGATTCCGGCTCTAGGCGATGTTATCATGCTGGGCTCGAACTGCACCCGTATCATGAATAAATGGGGCAACGTCTTAGATGAGATTCTGAAAATAAAGTCACAGCCAGACACACTAGCCATCCAAGACAAAAATGGCAAGGTCATGCTCGAGCAACCACTGCCGAAAGAGTTCGACGGATTCCCTAACATCTACACGAACCGGACTAAAGTGCAGAACTTCTGCTACGAATATGCGAAGTCTATTGGGGTCGAATTCACCTTCAACGCTCGGGTAAACGAGTACTTTGAGGAGGGCGACAAAGCTGGCATCATCCTCAATGGGGAGAAGCTCACTGCTGACTTCGTTATTTCAGCGGATGGTGTACACAGCAAAGGCCGTGCCTATGTCACCGGCGTAGCAGACAAAGCCCAAAAGAGCGGATTCGCGGTGTATAGATGCTGGTTCCCAATAAGCAAGATCGCTGATCATCCTCTTACGAAGTATATTGCGGAGTCCAAAAAAGACATGTTCGCCATCTGGATCGCAGAGGATACACACGCCATCCTTACCACCAACGTCAATCTCCAGACTTGCACCGTCTTTGCAACTCATAAGGACTATTCCGATATTGCAGAGTCGTGGCACCTGAAAGGTGATGTCAAGGAAATGGAGCGAGCTGTTGAAGGTTGGGATCCAAAGCTCATTCAACTCGTCAAATCGATTCCAGAGGATGGATTGATTGACCATAAGCTACTGTGGCGCGATCCGGTGAAGAAGTGGGTTTCGGATAAGGGCCGCGTTTGCGTAGTGGGCGACGCAGCTCATCCTCATCTGCCGACCTCCGGCACTGGCGGTGCATCAGCTATTGAAGACGGCGCAACAATTGCGGCATTGTTGGAGAATACTGAAGACGTGCCGCTTGCTCTAAGATCGTACATTGCGCTACGGTAAGCAAACCTAACCTGAGTCTTCGACAATAAGTCGCTAATGAAATCAAATCTGAAGGTACGAGCGGACCGCATTGACGCAGCGCATGGGGTGGGAAACCCGCCACAGATGGCATCAAACCGACTGGGAGGGGGTCGCTAATAACCCAGCTTTCTTGAAGCTGCCGCAGCCAGTGTGGCTGAACGGACATGACGCGGAGCAGTATGCGTACGACAACTTCGACGCCGTCACTGCGAATGTTCTCAAGCAAGCACCTTTCACCTCGACGAATGTACCGGAAGGCCATGTTCATGAGGATTGGACGATTGCGACGATGATGTCGGCGGAAGGCGAGAAGGCTGAGGCTGGGTTTTATGTTGTCAACAATGATTAGGTGTCGAAGAAACCCTCGAATTACAGATCTTTGAGCATTCTGTTTCGATTAAACTCAAAACAAACATGAACTATGGATGGAACGGGAAGGTGAATTCGAAGTAAATTTGATTAAGATGCCATTGCACGACTAGCAAAAAGAGCATCACCTCGAACGACCTTCGAACCCAGGCAAACGAAGAAAGATGTAGACGGAAGATGATCTCATGCACTTCACGGCTCGCTCATACTCACCTGGGCAGCAATTGATGCATGCTATAGCTGCACATGCGATCAGTCTGCGTACAACGTCCAGGTTTCCACAGACTCTATATCGAGTCATTAACTCCCAAGTTTTACCACTGAGGCTACACTGGTTTTCATAGCAAGGAAAACAAGGCAATGTTTAAATACAGGTATGCAGTACCGCACCAGCTTCAATGAGGGTAGACCATCAAACCCGTTGTGGTTATTGCCAATATTGGCACAAGACTTTAAGGCTTTCCCATACAGCAGTGATATGCTCTGACTGTGATATATAGATCATTTCGATGATATGGAGCTCGTTCCATCATTACTTGACTGTCTTTCCAGTACCTCTTTCTTTCTTCAATATATCATTTATAGGTTGGTAAGCCTGATCCAATGCCTCCTGCGGCACACTAGTTCCTTCCACGGGGGTGTCCGGGTCGAATCCGGGCGGCGAGACGAACCAGGTTCCGATTGTCCTCTCTCCAGCTTTGGAGGTCTCGAAGACCGTTCCTCCGGGGTACTTGCCCTCCTTGATGATCTTCATATATCCCTTTGCGACGTCAATCGCATCAATGGCGATGTCATCAGTGTATCCGTACCGTGCTTGCTTCTCTGGGTGGTTTAACCAGAGCGGAGTTCTCACAATACTGATATAGTAAAAATATTAGAAATACATATTGGGTTCTAAGGAGAGATGATATAACTTACCCAGGTGCAATAGTAACGACTTTCACACCTTGCGACCGATCGGTTTGACCCATTGATCGAGTAAAGCCGATCAGGGCATGTTTTGTGGTGCAATACATGGGAGCCACATCCTGTCCCATATAGCCTGCCATTGAAGCCATAATGGCTACCACACCTTTCTTGTTCTTGCTGAGGAGGGCAGTGACGGCGATACGAGTGAGCTTTAGGGGGTGGTTGACATTGATGTCAACGTAGGCGTAGCGCTCGTCTTCATTATCTTCCCAGAAATCTGACGACGGCTTTGCACATAGTAAATATTAGTAGAACTTCATTTATCTTACTCCATTCAACTGCGCCTTCGGGATAGTGGGTATGGGCAAGGGTAGCATCACCTACCGGCTCGAAGACACCGGCACCAGCGACATAAACGTCAGGGACGTCCCCAAACTTCTCCTCAGACACCTTTATTAGGTTCTTAAGCTCTGCCCACTTGGCCACATCGGTCTCTTGGAAGAAAACGGTTTTCGGAATTGCCTTCACGAATTCTTCACCATCGGGTTGAAGACGTAGGTCTGCAATAATGACTTTGGCTCCTTCCGCAAGAACAAGCTTCGCGAGCTCGAGATGGATGCCTTTGATACAGTTAGCCAAGGTGCTCTATAATTGAAGGTAGAGAGTATCATGGAATGAGCTTGAGATTGTTCATACCCCCACCGCCTCCGGTTATAAGCACGATCTTGCCATTGAGATCGAAGTCACCGACAGGACCGTGAGGCATGATGTCTTAGAGCTTGAAGATGATGAAAGGTCTTGAGGATGCAGAGATACAAGCTCAAAAGCCGTGGCATGGATTTCAGTGACT
This sequence comes from Mytilinidion resinicola, assembly GCF_010093595.1. NCBI lineage: Eukaryota > Fungi > Ascomycota > Dothideomycetes > Mytilinidiales > Mytilinidiaceae > Mytilinidion > Mytilinidion resinicola. The sequence continues at coordinate 1,579,855 of NW_022985443.1, forward strand.
ATTCATCGTTGGTTTCCGAGCTTCGACTCAATGGAGCTCTGTATAGCAGGCACCCCCGGGGCATGCATGGGTCGAGTATCCCGGTCAAGGCACTCTCCGGCCTCCGACTATGAACATGATCGTTCCGAGATGGTTGTAATGGCAGGCGACCGGGGAGCATGTACTGTACTAGCGGAAAGAGGCGCAAACTTGGGGATGCACCCCCCTCTGAAGTGGCTGATCCGGGTTCTCCATGAAAATGAGGTAAACATATGCATCCAAGGCGTTTATCAAGTTTAACGAAACGGGTTTTCGCGTTCCGAGAGGTCACGAGCTCGCGTGGGCAGGAGTCTCTCGATCTGAAAGAGAAAAAAATAGGAAAGATCATGATGAAGGAGCTCACGAATTCAGCAACAGACCTGGGAACGTCATATCAAGTGGAAAACAGATGCCCCGGAAAGTTGAGCCGAAGTTCGGGGAAACACCAAATGCGGGGGTGAGATGGCACTCGAAGGTGGGGCATAGTTCGCATGACTCGTGCAGAGTACATGAGGTCAAACTGTGGAGCTCGCGGAGAGACATTGAGAATTCAAGCAGAGCCCAAAGCGCTGAGTATATTCTGGAAAATAACTGACGATAGTGACCACTTCTGGACTAGATGTTGCTTCTAAATCTCTCATCCTACAATCTTGCTAACCTTGGTTTCGATAATCATGGGTTTGCCCTCTTCAATGACGAAGTGTGCTGACCCCACAAACAGGCTGTGCTCAAGAGCCTTGAGGTGCTCTGCTCCGGTCTAGATGGATGGTTAGCTCTTCTACTTACATACTGGAGTTCTCTTACCTCAATTTTGATTTGAGAGACTATCAAAAAATTAGCCCTACACTCTCAATGGTTCCTGTAGTCACTTACATGCGTCTCCATAGTCCGTTGTTGTCGCATCTGGGCTGTGGAGCAGAATCTTTATGAACTGCTCGGTAAAGCCAACAACTCCGGTGTAAGAGTACGAGAGGAGCTGTGCATCTTATTAACACAGATGTAGTAGATTTGTTCGCCATATTAACTTACTGCTCCATCTACGTTCCTGAAAAGAGGTGAGAAGTCAGTGGTCGATCTGAAAGGTGTTTGATGTCACTTACTTGATCGCAGCATTCACGTTGATGCGTGCGTGCGTTTGTCCTGGTTCAGGGCGAACATAGTCTGACCCGTAGACAACTTCGCCGTCTATAGCTGGTTCGAAACCGGGCTCGCTCTTAATCGAACCGGTAACGATTGGCTGAGAGGCTATTTAGTGTAGCAATATCGGTAGCTTCAAATAAGAAACATACCGTAATTTGGAGTCCACCGCCAGTTGCGACATTTCCTAGATGTTGATCAGAACAAACTTCGAATAAGCAGTAACCGGATGTACCTACCGACATCATATGGTACTGTTGCTTGAAGACGAACAGTGAAAGCAGGCTGAAGTGAAGGAAAGCCGGACATGGTGATGTTCGAAGTTTTGAGGCATATGCCGATTGTCTTTGAAAATTTAAGAAGCTGAACTTCGGAGCGAGGAAGCGGACTAAATCGATTAATGTGTTTGAGCAAGTCCCATGACCAAAGGGACCGGGGAAGGGTCTAGTTCCGGGATGACCCGCATTACGGCCCCGAACCAGTATGTCAGGATATGTTAACCTAGTGGTTGCGGGATTGCATTGATAATGATGGAAAAACTAGATCTCATAGGTGCTGACAGTGCACAATATGCTATTCGCTATGATTCCAAGGTGTCATAGTCCATTTGCAGAGCACCTCTTCCGTCTATTCCAGCCTGATATTCTCTTCTATTTTCAGGCCACTAGTAAGATCCGCCTTCTGTGTAGCCATGTTCACTGGGAATGAGAAATGCTCATGGATATATTTCCAATTGCCATCACCCCTCTTGCGGACGAGACTCGTAGTGCGGAAAGTGAAGTCAAAAGCATTTCCATCCGCAGCCACTCCCCAATATCTCTGTAGGGCAGTTGCATATCCAAAAGTCTCGGTTACAGCTGTGATCTCGAGGTCTTTAAATGCGATTTGTGCATCTGCGAGATAGGGTGTGATATTGTCGTAGTGAGGGCGGAATCCAGGCCGTTGGACCGACCCCATCAGGTCGAAGTACATGGCCTCATCGAGGTCATAAAACTTCTTGCCCCAGTCGGGGTGGTCTTTACAGTCGAAGTTGCAGAAGTAGGCAAAGTCCTTGTAATGTTGAAGAATCTCCTCCTCCGCCTTCACGAGCTTGAGATCGTGGTCCTAGCGCGGTGCTTAGTAAGTGGCTCGGTTCGGGCTAAGCCTCCCCTTTCTTCGAACGTCCTCCCATCCCGTCACCACTCACTTTGTTTGGAGGTCCCGGAAGGTCTTTGTGAAGCTCCGGGATGGTTGTAAGTGTTTTCTGCCTCTCGAATTAGCATACCTCCTGCCTGGAAGGGTTCGGTAGGTGTAATTCATTGCTTACCTCGTCCTTGAAGCCAGACATAATGATATCAAACGCTGTGTCGTTCTTTTTTTGTTACTATGTCCTCGGGTCAGCCCACCATTAAGACTCGAACCGGAGTACCCCATCAGTAGCCGCGTCAATCTCAAGCCGGGGCAATACCCCTGTCCTGAGCTCCGGGGAACCCACATTATATCCAACCCAGCTCCCCGAATGGATCGACTTAGCCTTCGGAAGGCCGGAGGGAGTGTCCGCGATACGTTGTATGCTCAATTGTATGGTGTGGATATGGCACGTGTAGTTATGTGTATCTACATTCATCTTGCGTAGTAACCCTCTGGATCTGTTAATTTGGAAAAGTCACGGCCGCCAGAAACCTAACGATAGAGCATCGCAATCGACCATGGCTATCCTCGCGACCATTGAGAAGCTCCTCCCAGCCAAGTCTCAAGTACCAGGGGGTTATTTGACCTACTTGGCTGCCTCTTTCGCAGTAAGTCCCCCCACTAAGGCGATCGTCACGTGTATCTAACGAAAAGCATCAGATTATCATTGCAGTATACAAAATATCAACGTACGATAAACGTCGCAAAAACTTGCCACCTGGCCCGAAAGGACTGCCATTCATTGGGAGTCTCCTTGACTTTGCAGACGCCAATAAGCTTCCTGAAGTTTGCTTAGGATGGGCGCAGAAGTATGGCAAGATCTCTTACGCCAAGATCGGAGGCACCGATTTCGTCTTCCTCAACACGCCTACCGTCGTGAAAGACCTTATGGATAAGCGTGGACAAAAGTACAGCGATCGACCGCATATGCCCATGGCATTTGATGCCGTTTCCAACCAAAAACGCCAATTCTTCATGCCATACGGTGATATTTGGCGGAACGTGCGGAAAATCAGCCACGCAGCTCTGAACCTCACGACCTCTTCTTCATACAAATCGGTGCAAGATTTTGAGTCCAAGCAAGTGGTATATGACCTTCTGCACGCCAAGAATGATACCGACTTCTACGACATCAACCGACGGTATTCCAACAGCTTAATCATGCTGATTACGTATGGCCGTCGTGTAGCCACTATGGAAGATCCAGCCTTTCAGAAAATTTTCAAAGTTCTTGAGCATTTCACCGCGATGGCTGAGCCCGGTGCCTGGTTGGTTGATGCATTCCCGTCCCTTGCGAATCTACCATCATGGATGGTGCAGAATTGGTGGAAGATTGGCCGGGAATGGCACGCAGAAGACTCTGCAATCTACCTCGGTTTCTATCGCGAGCTAGTTGAGAAAGTAAAGAACGGCACTGCACCTGATTGCTTTGTCCGGGACTTCTACGAGAGCAATCCCGAGAAAAATGGCGTCGATGAGGAGGGTGCTGCATACGCTGCGGGTACACTCGTAGAGGCTGGGAGTGAGTCTACTTCTACTGCCATCAACAGCTGGCTCCTAGCATGCTTGCTCTATCCCGAAGTTGTCACGAAGGCACAAGAAGAGCTCGACCGCGTGGTCGGCCAGGATAGAATGCCTACTTTCGAAGATGAAAATCATCTGCCTTATATCAGAGCCATGGCCAAGGAAACTCTCCGCTGGCGACCGATTACTAAGATTGGTGTCAGTCACTCCACTACTGAAGACGACTGGTATGAAGGGTACTTCATCCCGAAGGGATCAGTCGTCGTTCTCAACTGGTGGTGAGTCGCCGCAATAAAGTAGCTTTCTTTGTTTGGCTACAAGCTTACACAATCTTCAGGTCAATCCACTTCGACGAGAAATTCCACAAAGACGCTCAAGCTTTCAACCCCGACCGCTACGTCAACGACCCTCTGTCCACAGCCGAATGTCTCAATGCCGCTGACCCTAACGCTCGAGATCATTACACTTACGGAGCCGGCCGTCGTGTCTGCTCTGGTATTCATGTGGCCCAGAATTCGCTTTTCATCAATATGGCACGGACACTTTGGGCTTTCGACGTGAAAAAAGCCAAAGGCCCTGACGGTAGAGAAGTGACACCTCCAGGAACTATGGAAGATGGATTTCTATGCGTACCCAAGAAGTTCGCATGTCACTTTGAGCCTAGAAGCCCAAAACACGCCAAGATCGTGGAAGAATCTTGGATCGAGGCTGAGGAAGAAGGTTTGAGTTGGCTAAGGACCAAGCATAGGCTGTAAGCTATTCTAGAAGACATGTTGCATCAATGCATTCTGGGAGCTTTGACGTCATGCTATTTTGAGGCTAGTTTGTTATCTAGTCCTATTGATGTTGGTCTCATTCACAGGAAGAGATATATGATAGAGTATCTGTTCGAGCGCTTTCACCATTTGCCCTCAGTTCAATGAATTTCTCCCTCGTGCATTTTGAGTTGCATGCAATTTGGCAGTTGACTTGGATCTTTCCGCGTCCAATGGAGCAGAACAAGCTCCCCAGTTCGACGTCCAATCACAATGGGTAATCATACTCTGAAATCTCTTTATCATTAAGCTTGGGCCCTGACTACCCCTCACCTCGGTTTCGGAGATCTTGGGGTAATAGAGGGGCTAGATACATCTCTTTCTCCAGTTATTCACACTCCTGGCCGGCGGCATGGTTCCGGGCTCCGAGATACCAGTTTGAATCCATCATGGTCAAGTCAGCCATCACCACTTTCCCTCTTCGAGCGTTGACTGACACTACGTACCGACCGCAGGATAGCACGGGATGCAACCATTGGTAACGAATAATGCGGAGGACTAAATCAGCCTCCGTGGATTCCGGGGTTGAATTATAGCGATCTTATTGAAAAGTCAAGCATATAGCTCTCTAGCTTTCAATACAAAATCTCAACCTCGTTTCTCATTTCCTTACATTCTGGTATCTAAGCAAGCGAATATCACGATCCATCCATCTCTTCTACGATGTCAACCCAATACGTCCCCCCAGAAGCCGACTACTGGCTCCCCGTCCCGCTCCCGGGGGAAACATGGCACACTCACACCATCCACACGCACTACTTCGGCTGGAGCATCCCCTCTGAAAAACTCGGCTGCTTCATCTACGTCCGCGCCCAGCCGCACTTCAAGCTCTGCCTCGCGGGCGTCTCCATCTTCCGCGGCATGGATAACCTGCGTCCCCTCGACTGCGAGCACTCCAACATCGTCAATACCCTCCCATGGCCGACCGTCACACCGACCGGTGAGGGCGGCTGCATGAAGCTCGAGACGGAGAATGGGCTGAGTATCGAGTTTCTGGAGCCGGGGCATAAGATGCGGATTGTGTATAAGAGCAAGGACGGTGCGACGCATTTCAATGTCACGCAGACGGGGCTTTGTCCTGCGCTGCCTAGGGGTCATGTGATGGCGGGTGAGGACCGCGATAGGCGCGAGGGGCAGAAGCCTGGTGGGCTGGAGCAGCTGATGCATTGCGTGGGCGATGTAACGCTGAACGGGAAGGAGTACAAGATTGACTGCTCCGCATCGCGGGACCGGTCTTGGGGTCAGGTGCGGACAGAGGACGAAGTCACGTTCCCGCCGATTGGATGGTCGCCGATGGCATTCGAAAAGGAACTCTCATTTAACCAGGTCGGGATTGAGGACTACCAGAAGAGCACGCCGGATTGGGAGGGCGTGTTCAAGTATGATAAGAGTAAGCCGTCGCACCATTTTTCGTGGCTGGTGAAGGATGGCACCGAGGTGAGGAATGTGGTTAAGGTGCATAGGAGAGTGCTTGAGTTTCACCCGCAGTTACATTCGGCGATAAAGCAGGAGATTGAGTTCGAGGATGATAAGGGGGAGAAGTACTTTATCAAGGGGGAGGCGATTGCGGTTGCGCAGTTGCCGTCTTGGCCAAACAACGTCTTTGTGGATAGTGTGTATAAGTGGGAGGACGATAAGGGGAGGGTCACTCACTGTGCGTACCAAGAGGCGTGGTATGCAAGGTATCAGCAGTTTGTTAAGGGGTTGCTGGATATCAAGCCGAAGCACGCAATCCCGTAGAGAGTGCAAAAGCTATTGAAGATATTCCGAACATACATGGCATCATTGACTACTGAGCACTGATTCTTCTCTTTCCCAGCCTAGTGGTGGAAGGGAAGTTCAGCCTGCGCAAGCGTGCTGATGTTGGGAAGCATTATCATCATGCAAGTGTTCTGCAAGCTTGAGGTTTGAGTGTAGGGTCGAGATCAAACGATATGTAAATAGGAGCGGAAACAAGGATTGCAGCATCGATAGGTGATATTTTGAGCGTGAAAGTCGAGGAAGCTGGAAGGTAGCAAGAGACACAGGGGATGCTTTGACTTTATAGAGCGATGGGAACAAATTCGGCACGTGCCATGCTCTCTTTGAGGGGTCTCTCCCGCGTCTTTTAAAGCTCCAAAAATTCAACAGACAGCCAGGCTTGATCCAATTGAGGATTTGAATTGCAAGTAGCTCGCCAAGTATGGTTTGCTCATACTTCTGGAGACGACACTATCAAATCTTGACTTTACTATGCCTCCAATTTGCGGAGGTATGCCAATAGCCTTGTCGACAACAGACACGAATAGAGCGCGGTGAATCGATATCTAAGGTCTCTTCTCCTTGGAAACGAATACTCTCTCGAAGAACTCCTCCGTGAAGTTACCATCCGCATCCAGCGACTTCTGAGCTTCCTTCCAGGAGTCTCGGATAATCTTAGTCTTACGTTGATCACGGGTTTCGATCACAGCACTGTAGTTTGTCAGCTCGCTGATAGGTTGGGTAGTGAAAAAGTACTCACGGATACGGCACGGGGCGAACGATGAACCCCTGGGTGACTTCATCTTGATTAATCGGAATAGGCACGCCGGCACTATCGAGCTTGCGTAAGAACTTGAACCCCCATAAGAGGCGGGAAATGGCGGTGAAGAGACCTCGTTCAGCAACATGGAAACCAGGGCACACGCGGCGGCCAGCACCGAATGTGAAGTGAGGGCGCTTGCTGGAGTCTGGGTCGATACCATAGTTGTCGCTTAGCGTATTCTCTGCGCCGTGACGGGAGGGATCGAAAGCCCGGGGGTCGTTCTTCACGTTGTTATTCAGCGTCCAGACGTTTATGAACATTGATGAGCCCTTGGGTATTAGATATCCCTTGTAGATGTCGTCTTTCAGTAATGAGTGCGGTACGGCAGCACTTAGAGTCGTGGGCATCCCTGTTGAAATTAGTATTGACAGACTGGGATGTTGGCAGACTTCTTACATCTTAGCGACTCTTCGATAATAGCACGAATATAGGGTAGGTTCTCTCGGTCTTCCCAGACAGGGAGTCGATCTGGTCCCACAACCCGATCAATCTCACGTTGCGCTTCCGCCTGGACATCTGGATAAAGAATCATAGCTTTAACGAATCCGAGCATGGTGTTCCATTGCGTATCTCTAATTTCTATTAGCATTGAGTCTTACAGATACGAAGAAAATGAATCACGAACGTAGCTGCGCCGAAGCCATGAGCAGCATTGTTTGCTATCTCTACATCGGTCAATCGATCTTTGTCTTCGCTAAGAAGCATATCACGGATGAAGCCTGGGATTTCATTAATATTGGAGTTTTGGCCATATACGGGTATCTCAGCTTACTTGGATACACTTTGCCCTCTTGAATGCTAGTCTTTGCGCCTTCCATGAGCTGTATGAATAAGTTCTCTTCGATGACCCTAATCTTTGCCAGTAATTGCTTGTAGGGCATCAGGAATGTGGGACAGTAGCGGTAGAATGGTCGAAGAAATGGGAAAAAGTCCACGAGTTGCAGATTCGCCGCTTCACTTGTCAGATCCATCCACTTCCTTCGGGTTAGCAGATATCGAGAATGAACTGATCATGTGACTTACATCCATCAAATCCTTGACTCTCCCCCCGCTACTCGTCGTCCTGAAGCCGTAGAGTACAGTAGAAGCTACACTGGTAGTGTACCGTTGCAAGTGTCGAGAGAAGTCATCGGGTGTATCTAGCATCTCATTCAGCAGCTGAGTACTGTCGAAGGCCTGAGATACGTCAGTCGGAAGTGTCTAGTACTGAAACGGGCGAAATTTACCTGGTAGGGAATGTACTGATTCGCGACTTTTTTATTCAGGCGAAGATGGTACATTTTCCGTTGACGTCTCCAGACATCGTCATTGCTGATTGCATATTAGCAATCAGTCCAACTAAATTATCTCAGTATGGAGCTTACTCTCGAAACGCAATATTCATGTTACCGCCGAACTCGCGAATGAACAAATCAGGACGAGCAGCATAAGTATGGCCGCGTTTTTCCAACAAGTCTTTGATGACAGTTTCATCGTTCATGAGGACCATAGTCTGACCCGCCAACTTCAAGGTCATTATGGGTCCATCTGAATCTTGATATCAGACCGAAATGCCGCGGATAGGGATCAGAATAAGTTCTTACATTGCTGAGCCCATTCCCTGAATTTGAAATGGAAGTCCTTTAGTGGCATCTGGTGGAGATTACCAAGAATAGGAATTGTGGGTGGCCCTGTCCATCGTGATTAGAGCAAGCAAAGCTATGCTGGATATCAATCTGCCACTCACCTGGGGGCATATTCTTGGGCCTCATTCCATAGTTCAACACCTTGTACCCCACGATGACTCCAACAACGGCGATAGCAAGCCAATACACATGCGGAAACTCCGGCGTAGTGTCCTGAAGTAACCCCATGATTGGTTCAATTAGAAAAAAAGCCTGCACTAATGCTTTACTACGTGATGTACATAGGACCCATTGAGGCCGCTGTGTTCGATATACGGTTGTCGTTGTGGTAGATCTGCAGGTTGGCGAGTTCGGTACAGCCAGTTTCCTCCCCGGCAGCCTTCCGGCCTCCGGGACAACTGAGTAAAGCTGCTCTCTACCGCGGAGGAAAGGCGGAGAGGGAGTATGGTAAACCCTGGCCACAGATAGACTTCTGCCCCTGTTGAATGTTGTATCAGGTGGGCCACGGAGCACCGCGGCATCGGCGAGTGCCTCGAGGAAGGTCGTAGAATTACCCTATGCAGCTGGCAGGCTTGTAACAGGCATCGGCTGAATCCCAAAGCAAGTGAGAGAACAGGAGAAACGTCTACTCTCACCCGGAAATCAATATCGAAGAACTATACGTTTAGACAACGCTTATGTGAAGCAGTGCCGTGGTTGCAGATGACGGCACTCGACTTATGACAGCCTTCTGGGCCTTTTGCTTGAGATACATCTAGAGATTCCCAATCCCAAGAGTGTTGCGGCCACTTACAGAGGGTTCTCATCCCAGACTTGGTTCCTCAATGATACCGCAGATTTTCAGTCCTGAATATACATTGCCTTGTCGCAGGTCTTTGTTCACGTTATTGCCCCTTCCATGAAGCTTCAAGGATTTTTCAAAGTTTGATCGGGATGGATGTCATACAATTCGGGCAATCAGTACGTTCACAAGGCCATCTCAGACAGTCGCGAATAGGGGTGAGATGGATGGAATCGTGAGGCTACTTCCAATTGGGCAAAGCGCTTTGACGCGACTGCGGAAATCCAGACCACATTGGCATAGAAGCGGCTGCCCTCCCACAACAAACACTCCACCACTCTTTGCTCGCAAACCCTCCACTCAATCCGCACCACTCTCTCACACCGTACAACACTCTCACGCAACTATGGGCGACAACGCAGCCGACCACAAAATGGAGGACGACACCGCCATGCAGAGCCCCGCCACCGGCACCATTGAAAAGGGCAAGGGAAAGGCCGCTGAGCAGCAGCCAGACCTTAGCATGGACGAAGAGTCGTCCGATGAAGAGGAGTCTGGCGCTGAGAACGAGGTACGTTCCACCCATTGCGCCTGGCGTGTTGGCATATGATATTTACTAACAACCGTGCCCCGCTATAGGTCCATGAAGGTATAAACACTACCAATGCTCTGCGCGCGCTCGAACAAGGTACTAACGCGACAGACAGCTGAGCCGGAGGACGAGGATACGATGGAGGAAATCAACACCGACAACATCATCAACGACGGCCGGCGCACTCGCGGCAAAAGCATCGACTTCAAGAAGGCCGCTGCCGAATTGGACGACGACGATGAGGAAGACGACGACGAGGACTTCCAGGACCCAGACGATGCGATGGAGGAGTAGAACGCCTTTGTAGGTGAGCCACCAGCCGCTATGCGCCGACCCATGCGCCCGCCACCTCGATTCTCACAAAACACAGGTGTCTGTCCCTTGTTGCCAGCCAGGCCTTACAATTGCATTCTAAAATTTCGTACTGGTCATTGGGGAGGCCGCCGACAAAACATCGGATGATCTTGGAGTCTTGGAGTGTGCATGGGAGCTGGATAACGGACTGGAAAAGGGATCATGGCATGCGGCTGCTTGGCCATGTAGATTTCTCGGTTGCATAGCATAGTCGCTCTGTGATAGTTCTGAAATATCACTTTGTGGCAAATCGCATTGCTGGCTGGGTGATGTTTGTATCATAACACGGTCTAGGATTGACACTTGACTAAGCATGAACTTCTTTGACTAACTACCCATTGACGCTTTCCTGAGACTAAAGGACCTCTGACGGTACTCGAAATGCTGAACCCCCAGACATCTATCCACCAACAATCCAAAAGATTCGCTATCATTCTTCAGACGTCTAGAAAGACCCCGAAGGACATACCACCCCCATATCCTGTTTGTTGACATATTTGTGATTTCTTTTTTCTGCCCTTGGTCTTCCTCCTAATCCGTCTGACATTATCTTTGCGCCCGGTCTAATCTCAATGTTGCGCATTAGCAGCTATTAAGGTACGCTTTCAGGTCGGTCTTCGTGATAGATCAACTTGTACACCCCGTATATAAGTATAATCGTGAAAGTTCCGACGTAGTCATGCTTCGTAAGTTAATCGTCAAGGTATGCAGCCAGAGGCCATGATCCAAGCAGGTGTGCAGTCATCTTGAGCAGTGGAAGACGACGTAGTTCGATGTATGCTTGTCTCTATTGTACAATATGACCTCCCATCCTCTAAAAGTACAGTGAGGGTTCGCTCGTGTATGCCATGCCAATTCCGGAAACGCCAATTGATATGTTTGAGAGGTGAAGTCGATGATTCTACACGAGTTTGCGGACGTACTCGATCGCGAAAGGAGCTGGGTATCGTCATCAGCGTCATATTAGTACGCGTATTAGATATACTCACAGAGGTAGAGTAGGAGACACATCCCAGCAGTGAATTTGATTTCTTGGTTTGCTTGCGCTTCTTGAGCCTGAACATTGCAGTCAGTATCTTGCCCGTAGGTGTAGTCGTAGATTTCTTCTAACCTGAAGCTCGGCTTTGGAAGGTGGTGGTGGTTCTGCAGCGTCCATCAGTAAAGAATATTTTATTAAAGCGTATGGAATGAGACTCACGTCCGGCGAACATGGTGATAGAAAGGTGTCCTTATGTCCTTAGAGGTGCTGTGCGACTGGAGATGCTCCTCGAATGCAAGCGTCCAAAAAGTTGACGGCGCCCGGCGAAACAATATTACGAGGGTGGCCCGAGCTCACTGCGTCCAGCGCTCTTTCAACAACTTCACGCGCTCCATCACCACTGTCTGAAAGGACACCTCAAAGCAACGACACCACCTCTGCTGCATCACTACTCCTCGACCCATGCGCGCCACCATGGAGGACGTCCAAATCACCCGCTCTCACTCCAGGTCCCCCCTTCCAGAGGCTGGACACGATCCTCAAGATCCTCTCCGCCCTGAAATTGAAGAAGAGAACTCTACGCCAACCCCGCCATTCCTGAATCCGACCCAAGACATGGAGACCGCAGGAAACGGGCCCGAAACGCCAGATGAAGACGATCCGGACGTCCAGGCCGACCCTGATCTCTCCGACAACGATTCCGATCTATCGGATGTCGACGAGGCGCAATTCGACGACTTCGACCCTGCCAACATTGCTATCGAGGGGCCCGCCGTTCTCGATGAGACCAACTTGAATCTGATCGGTGTGCACAAGCGCAAGCGGACTGAGGGAGAGGCTGATGGAGACGCGAAGAAAAAGAAGAAGCGTGATAATCGCCGGGAGAAGCCAAGGAAGTCACGAAAGGGTCGTAGTGGCGACGATGAAGCTGCAAGTGGAGGCGAGGATGAGAGCAGGCGGCGAAAGCGAAAGGACGGAGGCGGTGGGAGAGCTAGGGCTGCGACTCCACCAGAAGAGAACGAGGAGAATCTGTCTCCTGAAGAACGTACGTGACCCTGTCTGGCTGTTTGTATGTCGAATCGTTGGCACTAACTTTGCTGCAGGACGAAGACGCGCTCTTGACAGGGCTATGGACGAAGCTCTTAAGAAGGGTGGTACTGGCCGCCGCCGCAAGAAGGATGGCATTGACCTGGAACAAATGGCCGATGCTGAAATCGAAGACATGCGACGGCGCATGACAGACGCTGCGAAGTGGGACAACGAGGGTCGGGATCGTGGCCAGCCTGCGATGCACAAACTCAAGCTTCTCCCCGAGGTCGTGGCACTACTCAACAAGAACACGCTCAAAGAGTCCTTGGTGGATCCGGATATCAACCTGCTGCAAGCTGTCCGATTCTTCCTGGAGCCCCTCAACGACGGCAGTCTCCCGGCGTACAACATCCAGCGCGAGCTCTTCGCCGCTCTTAGCAAACTGCCAATCACGAAGGATAGCCTCGTGGCTAGCGGTATTGGCAAGGTCATCATGTTCTACACAAAGAGCAAGCGCCCAGAGCTCGTTATTAAGCGGCAAGCGGAGCGTCTATTCAACGACTGGACTCGTCCGATCTTGAAGCAGAGCGATGACTACCGCAAGAAGGAGTTCCAGCAAGCCGCTTTCGATGATTCTATGTATGTATCCCTCAACATTTCTAATCCAAATGTCACGTTGCTAACAACCATTCCAGGAAGCTTCCCGTACGCTCCGCGAACCCAGCAAACTCCCAGGCTGTTGCCCAGGCCGCGGCTCGCAAGAAGGCGCTCGAGACACCGAAAGTCTGGAACCGAGCTAGGATGGAAAGCGGCCCTACCACCTACACCATCGTCCCGAAGAGCAACGTCCAGGTTCCAGAAGGCACGGTCAAACGTGCTCCGGGCGCGGCAGGAGACGAAGCCTTCAGGCGTATGCGTGCCAAGCAGCTGGGAAAGACTGGTCGCGGCGGAAGGTAGTCAAGCTTTTGCTTTTCTGAGCGGGTTAGCGTTAGTCTAGTGACGGGGTTCCCGTCACATTTCCTGCATTGGCGGCGTTAAAATTGAATATCTTCGTAGGTACCAGATGAGAGGTTAACAGGAATATATTTCTCTATCAAGAAGATCCTTCGCAACTAATGACGGAAAACATGCTTTATCTTACCAAAAGTATCCAGTTGTGGACTCTCGTAGATCGCTACTCAGGGTGTTCCCACAAGCATTCAAAGAACCCGAATTGTTTTGGTTTGGATGGCCTGTAACCTCGAAAGGCTACCTCAGACAGCGTAATCTCCTGTTAATCAGAACTCACATTAGTGTATGCACCCTTCCCACGCAGCGTATTCCAGCATATAACAATCAACACAACCATCGAGACACAGGGTCATGTTATACACCAGCCAATGCCATTCACTATCTATGCTCACAGGCGACGATTTCAGAACTTCAGCAGGAAAACAACAAAAGCGAGACCTATGTACACATGTAATGCAACGCCCTAGAAACTTATACACAGCCGCGGACCCCAGCTCTCGTAACCCTTTTACGCTGCAGCAGCCAACTGGCCAGCAGGCGGGCCGTAGCCGACTTGCGGGTTCGGCTCGCCGGGGGCCATGAAGTTGGTCTGGGGGTTCTTTTGTGCCTTGGCGGCGGAGCAGCGGGCCATTGTTGGGGAGCTGGGTTGTACATTAGTCCTTTACTCGTGAAAACGGAAGAGGCAGACACCGGGCTAAAACTTACTTTCTTGAGATGGAGTCTGTGAAGTAGAAGTTGTCGATGACCTTCTTCAGTGGCGTATTTGTCGGCTTAACGCCCTTGTGCTGGTCCACGAGCTGCACCTTAGTGAGCTGTGGTAGACCTGTCGACTCCACCACGTCGTAGCGTCGCAGCGCGGGCGAGATTTCCTCCATACGGTCTCGCAGGACCTCGACGTCGTCGAATGGTAGCGGCGCGCCAAGATATTCTGATGCGGCGCGGATGATCTTCCAGTCTTCTCTCGCGGCACCAGGTAATGAGACGGCGTTGCGAGACATCTGTGCGCGACCCTCGGTGTTGACGTATGTGACTGACTTCTCGGTGTATGCAGCGCCGGGGAGGACGACGTCTGCGATTTGTGCGCCTCGGTCACCGTGGTGGCCTTGGTAGACGACAAACGTGTCCTTAGGGATCTCTGCTTCATTGACTTCATCGGCACCTAGCAGCCAAATGAACTTAGGCTTGGTGTCTGCGACGGTTTGGGACGGAACAGTGAAGCCTACTTCGTACGCACCGGCACGGGAAGCCGCCCGTTGGAGGACATTGTAGCCGTTCCACTCTGGTGTGAGGAAGTTGGCCTTGTGCTTGTCGATAAAGGTACCAACGATCTCATAGATAGCTTTGGCGTCGGGGTTCTCGACGACTCCGCTACCCAGAATGATCATGGGTTTCTTGGCAGCTTGAAGCTTCTTGCCGAACGCACCTGCAAGAGCTGACTTCAGGCTAGCAGCAGTATCTCCGAACTTCTCATACTCGAAAGTGCTCTCGAAATCCTCACCGATAAGGCCAATTTCTAGATCCGACCTCAGCCACTGCTTCCTAATACGGGCATTGAGAACAGCGGCTTCGTGGCGTGGGTTGGTGCCAATAAGTAGGATGGCATCGGCCTCTTCCACGCCATAGATCTTGGAGTTGAACGAATAATTGGATCGGACATCAATCCCATGGGCGACTGGCTCGCTCCCTTGGGGCTGGTCCAGAGCCAAGTTCTCGGAGCCTAACTTGTTGGCGAGATCCTTCATGGCCACTAAGGTCTCGGTTTCGACCAGTTGACCAGCAATGACTTTGAACTCATCGCCCTTCGGTGATATCCGCTTGTACGCGTTTCCTATTTCAACGAGAGCTTGTTCCCATGAGGCTGGCTGGAAGCTGTCCTCGACCCGGATGAGCGGATTGACCAGTCTTTGTGTGCTGAGGGCGTCACAGGCAAACCTGGTCTTGTCGTTGATCCATTCTTCATTGATATCGTCATTCAGACGCGGTAATATCCTCATAACCTGGATGCCTCGCGCGTCTATCCGAATGTTTGATCCGAGTCCATCGAGCACGTCGACTGATTCGGTGTGGTACAGTTCCCAGGGCCTGGATTTAAATGCATATGGCTTAGAGGTCAATGCACCGACGGGACATAGATCGATGACGTTTCCGGAAAGTTCTGTGTCCAAGGCTGTTTCCAGGTAGGTCCCAATTTGTAGGTCGTTGCCGCGTCCTGTGGATCCGAGTTCTGGAGCTCCTGCGACATCGTTGGCAAATCGAACGCAACGGGTGCAATGAATACACCTGTTCATTGATGTCTGCACCTTGTCAGTGCATGTTTCCTGAGGCCCTAACATCCGCAATTACCTTGACCAAAGGCCCAATGTTCTTGTCCTCAACCGCGCGCTTTCCACCAATCTCGTGAAACCGCCCTCTGTCCGCACCATACCGCATTGACTGATCCTGCAAGTCGCACTCGCCACCTTGGTCACAGATGGGGCAGTCGAGAGGATGGTTGGCGAGGAGGAACTCCATGACGCCTTCGCGGGCTTTGTGGACGAGCGGAGAGTTCGTCTTGACCACCATTCCGGGTTGTACGGGCCAAGCACAGGATGCCACCGGCTTCGGGGCCCTTTCCACCTCCACCAAGCACATACGACAGTTACCCGCTATCATGAGCTTCTCGTGATAGCAGTACCGCGGGACTGTACTTCCGGCCTTCTCGCATGCTTGAATCAGGGCGGATCCGGCTATTGTGGTCGTTAGAGGGACGATTAGGGCTCGGGAGGTTCGAGGAGTCCGGCATACCTTCGATTGACACCTTCTTTCCATCTAGAGAGCTTTTTAGCAGCTATTCGTGTGGCACCATGCATCCGGCACATACCTATTGTAACCTCCACCTCGGCCGGCCTGGCGGTGGTGGAGGCAAAGGTCCGGCTGCCATTGAGGGTGGCAAGCCTCGTCGGCTTCCTTAGCGACCGGAGCAATTGTTGCCGCAGCATGTCGGGGCGTGATGAGGGGAGATGGCGATGGCAAAACAGCTCGTTGACGTCTGGAGTTGGAGTTTCGCCCTCTCGTCATTTTTGGGTTAGCGGTATTGTTACGGATAATAAGGCGGCCGTGATTGGCCCAAGCGCTTATTTCTGAGATATAAAAGTTCTCGCACGCTGAGAACCTCTTCCTTCTTCACTCATTACGGGCACAATTTATTGTAGGAGCCTTTGGCTGGCCCTCTTTTGGGTCGGCACAATCGAATCTTCCTCTATTACGTGTCCCAGAACGCGACTTGTCGAGCGATGTTAGCTGGAGCCGGCTTCGAGTTTTCTCAAGTGAGGTCGTGTTCCTTTACCAACAGCGCTACATGCCTTTTCATTGGCACCACCTTTTTAGATATTGCGCTTTAAGCTCCTCTTTCGACGGCCATAGGTGCACAACTGGAGTGGCTTTGGTTCCCCCAATTCTTGATGATATAGCCCTCTCCACTGATGTCTATGTTGCGGCGAGGTGGCTGGCTGAAATAGACGCTAGCAATTTGATCGAATACTTGGTTCGAACGACTCCTCGCTCTCCAGGTCTTTCCATCCTGCGCTGCGATCTCCCTGCAACCGTATCTTGATCCGCTCTTGTAGCTTTAAATTTACCTGACCCAGACCAAGTCTTTCGGGTTGCCTAACATAGCAGCCTTGATCCTTGAGCTAGCAAACTATACTCACCATTGAACCCATCAATGGGATACCAGTGGCCGAAACCTATTCCTGTAACTTAAATCTACTATCCTTCTCTAGCAAAAGGGCCCAGTAGCTTTCCTGGAGCGCGATCTACCTGCTTGTTGAGCTGACAACTACGGAACACTTTGCTTAGCTTCACGGATGGTCCACCCCAATCCTATCAATTATGGCCAATGATCACTCGAACATTACGAGCCCTCAGCACCCCCTTGATGAACTTTCCAACCCAGAATAAGGTTGTTCGAGAAGTCGTATGCATGTAATCCGCCATCTCGAAATCCATTCTGAAGCCCTTTCGTAAACCACAGCGCCTGCGTTCGTGATACCTCGACCCTCAACACCAGGCAATTCCATTCTGTATTCGTGTATGGAACATAATACGAGCTCCGAAGACGCGCCCAAAAGCTTCAATCGCTTCTATATCCCCATTTAGTTAACTTGTTCTTGAGACTATTTAGCTCTTCCTCCGTTTTCCTCTTCACGCTGTATCATATTCACAATCTGCAAGGCATCGCATGTACACTCCCAATCAAGTTCAGCATTGCTTCAAGCCATACGCCCTATCCACTATAAAGCTGACTGCTAATAGACGCTCATATTCCATATTTTGTCGTTGTCAGAGCTTACTGATATCGAAAAGAGTGGTCTAGACGAACGAAAAGGTCAAACGCGCTGATTGTATCTAGCTAGCAACCTCTTCAAGAGTCTTTGTAGAGGCCGAAGTCGAGATTCAAAACTATTTCCAGGTCGTCTATCAGCAATCCTTGGGTTAGTACCTTCGAGATCGTGTAGTGGGGCAATGAGGAGTGCCACAAATTGCGTGCTCGACTTCGAACCACCGACCCGCGCAGCTGTGTCATGGGCAACCGAAGACTTTTTGCACCATCCCACCACTGGGCACACGGCGTCGGCCGTGCATCAGCTCATAGCAGAGCGAATTCGGAGCCGGGCTGATGGGGGCGAGACGTGGGAGAAGGTGGGGAACTGGCCGAACTAGGTGCCTTCTATTTAAGTCATAAAGAATTGAAGGCCCCATCTTCACTCCACCACCACGCGATTGCCAAGCTCCTCGAACGCCCTTCTTCCATTCCACCGCGTCGTGATCCTCTGAATCTATTCACTTTTCTGGACGCTTTTGGCAGCAATTAGCGAATTGCACAAGACGCCATTGTATGACGTGACGCGAGGGGCGGCGCTATTAACGAACGACCACCACAGTACTGGGTTACCCCACCTATTTGTTGCTGGACGCGAGAGCTTAGAATCCCAGGAATCCTTCTCGTTGGATCCTGTGACACCGGATCTTTTCAATTAGACATCGATATCGGAAGCTCTCGCAATGGCTGAAGAATTCGTAAAGAACTTTGAGACGCTGCAGCTGCACGCAGGTACGCGACGACATAGCTTCACCCCGCTTTATGGATGCAATTGAGCTAATAGCGGGATATTAGGACACTCGCCTGACTCAGCGACGAACTCCCGTGCTGTTCCTATCTATGCGACTACAGTATGTCTGTATGGGGCTTGGGAATTCGGTGGAAATGAAACTGATCACTTCTAGTCCTACACTTTCAATGACTCGGCACACGGCGCGAGGCTATTTGGCCTCAAAGAGTTCGGCAACATCTACAGTCGGATCATGAACGTAAGTTGGGATATATGACTTCCGCTCTAATAGCATGAAGACTGGGAGATTCTAAATACTACCTCGTAGCCTACCGTCGATGTCTTTGAGAAGCGAATTGCAGCTCTTGAGGGCGGAGTCGCAGCCGTTGCAGCAGCTTCAGGTCAGGCCGCGCAATTCATGGCCATTGCTGCGCTCGCACAGCACGGTGACAACATTGTCTCTACCTCGAACTTGTAAGAGTCCCTTTGACCGTGGCTCTGTCTGATGTCTGACCAGCGAACAGGTATGGAGGCACCTACAACCAGCTCAAGGTCCTGCTGCCACGATTCGGCATCCACACAAAGTTCATCAAAGGAGACAGCCCCGAGGACTTCAAGAAGGCCATTGACGACAAGACGAAGGCCGTTTATATTGAGAGCATTGGTAACCCACGATACAATGTCCCGGACTTTGAGAAGATTGCGACGGTTGCGCACGAGGCTGGTGTTCCGGTGGTTGTGAGTTACTCTCGGAAACAACACGATAAGTCGTGGGAAGCAATTAGCTAGACTAGGCAGCTGACATAGCTCTGATCAGGTCGACAACACCTTCGGTGCAGGCGGCTACTTTGTTCGTCCTATCGACCACGGCGCGGACATTGTTGTGCACAGTGCCACCAAATGGATAGGAGGCCACGGCACTACTATTGGCGGTATCGTTGTCGACAGCGGCAAATTCGACTGGGGCAAGAACGCAAAGCGTTTCCCACAGATGAACGACCCCGCTGAGGGCTACCACGGCCTGAAGTTCTACGACACATTCGGCCCCATCACCTTCGCGATCCGTCTACGCGTCGAGATCCTACGAGACTTGGGCGCGGCGCTGAACCCATTCGCCGCACAGCAGCTACTGCTGGGTATTGAGACGCTGAGTCTGAGGGGTGAGAGGCACGCGCAGAATGCGCTAGCGCTGGCGAAGTGGCTGGAGAAGAACGAGAATGTGGCCTGGGTGTCGTATCCTGGGCTCGAGAACCACCCGTCGCACGCGCTGGCCAAGAAGTATCTGCCAAGAGGTTTCGGAGGCGTGTTGTCGTTTGGTGTGAAGGGAGGAGGGGAGGCCGGTAGCCAGGTCGTGGATGGCTTCAGGTTGATTTCGAACCTGGCAAAGTAAGTGGACGCATCGAGTAGCGGGCGCCGGACAAGAGCTAAAAGACATCAGCGTCGGTGATTCGAAGACTCTTGCGATTCACCCGTGGTCCACCACCCACGAGCAGCTCAGCGAGGAGGAGCGCGCGGACAGCGGCGTCACTGAGGTATGTTGGCGCTTTGTATTTCAACCATAGTAGATATTGACCTTGGCAGGACCTGATCCGTATCTCGGTTGGCACCGAGCACATCGACGACATCATTGCCGACTTCGAGCAGTCATTCGCCAAAGCGGCCACGAAGCCGGGCGAGAAGGCCGAGGCGGCAAATGCGGAAAAGACGGGGACAGCAGAGGGCTCTGCCGGAGTTGCCGGATCGACTTGAGGGAAAAGGTTGGGTGGTTGGAGAGCAGAGATACCTAGGCTGAAGTCACTTTCGTCGCGACGTCCGTGTGGCTAGAGTTCTTGCATAGCAGTGATTGGTGTTTCATGTTGCATGTGCAACGCCGAGCGGACCCCCGGTCGCTCTCCACATCGCAGCTTGTCATGCGGACAACCCCGGACTGCGGCCGTGAAGCGGGTTGCAGGAGGGGATGGCATCCCGAAGTTGAAGCCCCTCGCACCCTCGTGATCATACCGAGGTCGCGTCCTCGATGCTTCAACGGTTGCACAACCAGTCCAGTCCACGCCCGCATGCTCCGCAATCTTGATGCGGGCTTCCACGGCTCGTTCTTTGCGCCACTGTGCCAGGCTTGGGGGCCAGGGCAAAAGGCGTTAGGCCTCCCGTACCATCTAGATCCCGTGGCCAGGCCTGCAGTGATGAGATGCAACATGTGAAGACAAACAAGCATTCGACGTGCATCACCAGAGGCCACACATGCGCTCGTGGACATTGCGGGCGACATTCACTGCTCACATTGCACGACACCCCACCACGTCCTCTGCCCCAGACTTGAATTCGACCGCCACCGATAGCCTCTCGCGCCAGCTTGGCCCGCACTTTGCTTCTTTGGGAGGGACCGAGGCTCGCGCAACTCGTTCCTTTTACAGCAAAAAGTCCAGCGTATTGTGTCGTGTCCCTTGAAAGAAGGCGACGGACTTTATCCACTCCATTCTCCCTGAAACTAAACACTCCCTCCTCTACGCACCGTCATTTTTTGAATATCGCGAGGCTGTACAACCGTGAAACTTCAGTCCCTCGCCGTCCCCACCAACCGACCAAGCTTCCCCCAGAGTTCTTGGTTGTGGCGCCGCATCCGCTGTAAGTGCAGGTGGCTTGCATCCCCATCTCGGCATCGCCGACACTGCATTTTCGTGAGCTGTGTCCAGTTTCTGAGGCTGATACGACAATAGCAGCAGCGTGTCCGGGTCATCATCATCATCCAGGCACACCCTCGCTCCGTGCTGCGCCGCTGAGTCCGGATCCCTAGCGTCGCCGGAGTAAGAAGGGCTCCTTCATCCTGCTTTTCAATTTACGGGAATCGACATTTTCGACACCGGAGCTTTTGAGCAGAACTCACCATGTTCGGGTCGACTCCTCTTGCCCTTGAGCGCGCGGCTGAGCTCGCAAAGCCGCCGCCCGTGGGACAGCCTCACAGTGTCGCCTTGCCTGGGTCGAAGCAGGAGGGACGCAGTGCTGTGTATAGACATTGGCGGTTTCAGAACGAGCTGTTGAAGACATTGGATCCTGCGGTAAGGAAGACGCGGATACTGGACTACAGAACTGTACTGACGGCTTTTGGTGAAGATTACGACCTGTCACGAGGCCTTTGAAGCCACAGGTATGTGCTCTTTTCGGGCTTGCAGTGGCATACAGCTAATTCTCCTTCCAGCAAACCGTATACCGAAACAGAGATGTCTAGGCCATCGTCCGTGGGATCCCGTAACGAAGACCTTTGGAGCATACCAGTGGGAGGATTACCAGACAACACAACGGAGGAGAGCGAATTTCGGGGCTGGCTTGGTCGATCTGCACGAGAAGCACGGTGTGACCGGATCCAAATACCCCGTGGGACTGTGGTGTCAGAATCGGCCAGAATGGCAGATTACAGACCTGGCATGCATGTCCCAAGGGCTCTTCACCGTCTCCATCTACGATACCCTAGGCCCGGATACTGCGGAGTACATCATCAACCACGCGAACCTGGCTTGCGTGGTAACCTCCTTGGCTCATGTTACCACACTCTTGAAGCTGAAACCGCGGTTGCCATCTCTGAAGTTTGTCGTCGTTCTTGATCCCCTGACTGCAGGCGAGCAACCTGGACAATCCAAAGCGGACCTGCTGAATTCCCTCGCGAAGGACATCGCCCTTTCGATCCATAGCCTCCGAGATGTCGAGGCAGCTGGCGAGAAATCTCCACGTCCCTACAACCCGCCTACTCCTGACGATGTTGTGACAATAAACTACACGAGTGGAACCACGGGTGATCCAAAGGGAGTTGTCCTGACCCATGCCAATGCGGTATCAGCGACTATGGCGAGCTTCCTTATTCTCAAGTCCGGCACCAACGACGTTACTTCCTCGTTCCTACCGTTAGCACACATTTACCAAAGAGTGGGAGAGCATACTGCGCTAGCCTCTGGGGCTGCGATTGGCTATTTCCATGGAAATATTGCAGAGTTGGTCGACGACCTCAAGCTAATTCGGCCTACGGCAATGGCAGCTGTTCCTCGTCTTTACAACCGATTCGGAACTGCTATTAAGGAGAATACCATGGAGCAAGCCGGCTTCAAGGGTGCTTTGTCCCGGCATATTGTAGCAACCAAGCTTGCTGCGGTCAACAACAAGACACCTGGGGCTGCCACCAACAAGCATGCCTTCTACGACAGGATCTGGGCGAAGAAGATTCAGGCAGCTTTGGGCCTTGATAGGTGCAAGACTCTCGTGTCCGGATCTGCACCCCTCGACCCATCTCTTCATCAATTCTTACGCGTGGTAACGGCGAACCACTTTTTGCAGGGCTACGGCCTGACCGAAACGTACGCGGTGTCTCTAGCTCAGCTGGATGGTGACGTGTCATCTGGCAACTGCGGAGCAGTAAGTCCAAATGGAGAGTGCTGTCTCGAGGATGTTCCAGACATGGAGTATCTTTCATCGGACAAGCCCTACCCGCGTGGCGAGCTCCTCATCCGCAGCGGGTCTCTTTTCCGCGAATATTACCGCAACGAGGCGGAGACGTCGAAGGCCATTGACAAAGACGGATGGTTCCACACCGGCGACATCTGCCACGTCGACGAGCTCGGCCGCTTCAAGATCATCGACCGCAAGAAGAACGTCCTGAAGCTCTCTCAAGGCGAGTATATCTCGCCCGAGCGCCTTGAGAACGTGTACCTAGCCAATCTTGGCTGGTTGGCGACGGCATATGTCCACGGTGACTCTTACCAGAGCTTCCTCGTTGGTATCTTCGGCATTGCGCCTGATAGCTTTGCGGCTTTCGCTGGAAAGGTCCTCGGAGAGACTATTGATCATTTAGACCTCGCGAAATTGAATGAAGCGTGTCAGAATCCGAGAGTGGTGAAAGCGGCGCTGGCTGCGTTTGACAAGGTCGGCAAGAAGAACAAGTTCAACAGCTATGAGAGGGTGCGCTCGATCAAGCTGTTCATTGATCCGTTTACCATCGACAATGAGCTTTTGACGCCAACGTGAGTAAACCCAACCTCTTGTCCCGTCCGCTTTCCTTTTAAGATCGAATTCGCTAACATGTGTTCATCAGTCTCAAACTCAAGCGCCCACAAGCCGCAAAGAAATTCCGCGACCATATAGACGAACTGTACGATACTGCACTTGAAGAAGAGAAGAAGAACAAACCGAAGGCGAAGCTATAGAGGGAAGTTACGGAGAACATATGGTCGGCGTGGTTTATTTGTTTGCCTTAAACCTCGGCTAGAAAGCTTGTGATGCATGGTTTTAGTGCGGAGCATCGTTTCAGCGGGTAACTGCATGCAGATAGGTTTGTCTCTCTGCACGGTGACACCTTATTGTAACCTTCGTAGATTAGGTCGCGTAAAATAAATGTATAAAGACCTTACTTTCGACAGTGTCTTCACGCTGATTATATTGCTTTTATTGATTCTTCAAGAGATATGAGGCCTTATTTGTGTCGGTATCCATAATCTTGAACGCTGCGTTTATATATCATGCTCTCAATATATAGTAATCAAAAGAATAGAGTATGACTTGTTTGCTTCCAACTGTCTACTCATAGGAGAGTCAGCAGCCGCACGAGCCTCCCCGGGGTTTCGCAGCCCAAAACCACTGCACTCTCCCTCAACCTATGGCCCCTAGGATGGACAGTCCATCTATGAACGCGGAAGACGGCCCTCTCTGACAGGGCCTTTGATGGCATAGCCCTGTTCACCAATACGCCATATCCCCCAGGCTGAGAACCAGCCCGTCCCCGCTCGTGCGAAGTCTCGTTGAAGCTGTCGGCGCATGAGAGAGCGCGAGGCCCGCGATTCGACGCCGGCATTTCGAAGCACTTCGCGCGGAATAAAACCCGTATGCGCCGAATGAGTGCTTTTCTAGCTGGCGAGCGTAGTTTGATTGCAGTTTTACTTCATCTTTCCGTCAATGTCATTGCTCAATCTCGATCTGGAAAAACGTACATCAGCTTCATAGTCAGCGTTCTTAAGCCCTATAAACATCACGAGAAGCCCAAATTAGAACAACATCTCAGAAAAAGAGGATATAGGCTCT
Source organism: Mytilinidion resinicola (assembly GCF_010093595.1). Classification (NCBI taxonomy): domain Eukaryota; kingdom Fungi; phylum Ascomycota; class Dothideomycetes; order Mytilinidiales; family Mytilinidiaceae; genus Mytilinidion; species Mytilinidion resinicola. Next base: position 1,604,603 of record NW_022985443.1, read on the forward strand.
GTCTAGGAAAGTATAGAAGTGACGTAGATGCCAAATTAAATCTAATTTGAGCTGTCGAATTAGGCTATACTGAATACGGCGCGAAGCCGCGAGAGAATCCAGGGCGGTGGTTGGTCTCGCTGAACTCGTACAAATTCACTGGCTGCCGCCCTGATTAGACATTTCGTTGTTTCGGCTTATACTAGCCTCCGACCTCTGGCTCCTAGACAATCTTTAGTGTTACTACTGAGAGGAAGTATAAATGTGGAAGACAGAAGCCCCCAAAGATATCTGTATACCATCCCATCATTTCTAGCTGACCCTGTCTCATTCCCTCTTATCTGCCTACTCAAACCCCAAAATATCTCAAAAGCCCTACCACGTCCAGAAAACCGTAGACAATCCCGACACATTCCCCTTCCACAAGTCCGTCTCAGCCCTCTGGGAGCAAAAATGGCGCCAACCCGCCTCCATGGGCATCTACCCCTTCGTCGACGCCCAAGTCTCCGACTTCGACCCCATCTTCGCCGCCCTCAAGACCTCCAGCAACGACAACCCCACCATCCTCTCCGACCCAGACGCCTACGCCACCCCCTTCTTCCCCATCGCCTCATCCCTCGTCGCCCGCGCCCGCACCCTCGAGCAATCCGGCGACACCCCCGCCGCCCGCGACCTCTACCTACGCGCCGCCGCCGTCTACTGCACCGCCCGCTTTCCCATCAACCGCTCGCCGCTCTCGCAAAAAGCATGGGAAGCCGGCAAAGCCGCCTACATGGCTGCATCCCCCTGCCTCTCTCCCCCAAACACCGAAGTCGAGATCCCCTTTTCGCACGCCTCGCCCGCAGCAGGGGAGTCAGCCGCCGCCCCCATCCCCGCATACCTCCGCCTCCCCGCCGGCGAACCCCCCAGCGAAGGCTGGCCGCTGACCCTCTTTATCTGCGGCCTCCACGCCTACCGCACCGACCACACGCCGCGCACGACGGCGCATGTGCGGCGCGGGTGCGCGGTGCTGAGCGTCGAGATCCCGGGGACGGGGGATTCGCCGGCGTCGCGGGGCGATCCGGCGGAGGCGGAGAGGCTGTGGAGCAGCGTTTTTGAGTGGATCGCGGGAAACGCGGAGAAGTACAGCTTTGATAGCGGAAAGGTTGTGGCGAGGGGCGTTAGCACGGGGGGCTACTATGCCATGCGGATCGCGCACACGCATGCCGACAAGCTGCTTGCGGTGGTGGCCAAGGGGGGGGGGGGGGGGCAGCGACCGGATGTTTGAGAAGGAGTGGATTAGGGCGCAAAATCATATGGAGTATCCGTTTGCGCTGGCGGATGTGCTGGCGTGGAAGTTTGGGTATGGGAGTGTGGAGGCGTATGTGGAAGGGGAGCTGCGGAAGAGGTTTAGTTTGGTGGAGAATGGGGTGTTTGAGATGGAGAGCGCGAGGATGTTGTTGATTAATGGGATGGAGGATAGTATTTTCCCGATTGAGGATAGTGAGGTTGCGTTGAGGTTTGGAAGGGTGAAGGAGGCGAGGTGGGTGGAAGGGAGAGGGCATATGGGAAATCCTGGCGCGGAGGAGACTTTGTTGGGGTGGATTGATGAGGTTGGGGGGGGAAAGTGAGGGGAGAGGCTTGCTGGGCTTTGGTGGGAGATTGGGATGGTGGTGTGTGGTGTTGGTGTTGTTGCGTGTGTAGCTTCGAGTGTAGTGTTATGAACTTCCGGGATCGTCTGTAGATGCAATGATGGGGCCTTTACTTTCTACCTCTTGTCTGCCATCAGGACGTGCTTGGCTAAGGAATGCGTATGTTCTAGTCTGGGGATACATCGAGTACGGACTGAACGTCTTGCCCTGATGAAGTTGGAGCTTGGATCAGAACAATTCATGGTGGCAGGAGGTGGTATGTAGAGGCTTAGATGAAGAATAGGGCGCGTGTCATGAGAAAAGAGGTAGAATTAGTCGTGATCATATGTTCTTGGGCATCTTGCTGGCAGGGCTCCACTACTGGGACGTAAAGTCTGAACATTTATCAGATACTGGTTCCTGGATGGCTGATAATTTGCTGTATCGCACGTAACAAGCGGCGAGAGATGTTGAGGAGATGAGTGGGGATCGGATGGATTAGATCCATGGTTGAGTACAGTACCTCGTCGAAAATATCTCTCTCATCGAAAATATCTACCTCACCACCACCATCAATCCATCGAAATGGAGCCGTCGGCTGCGCACCGCGTCCTCGGTATCATCGAATTTCTCGAGCTAATCCTTCTCGAACTTCCGGTCTTCAACATATTCCAAGCTCAGCGAGTCTCCAAGCAGTGGAATACCGTCATCTGCAACTCCTCACCGTTGCAACAGGCCATGTGGCTCGCCCCTCTTGTTCCGGCTTCTCTGCGCAACAAGGAACATCCAAACCTTTTCGACAATTTTTATGATGAAGGTACCGATGATTACTACTAGATGCAGGTATTCAGAAGTCGTACTGTAGGCCACAACCCTCTGTTGCGGCACGACAACTATACGATCGGCTGCTATTTACCCGATAAAGCAGATTAGATGATGCTTATATTGTAGTCTATGACCTAGCCTATGACTGCAAGGATCCTCAGTTCACTCTTTACCTCCTAGAAGAAAAGCACATGACGTGGAAGGAGATGCGGGTGTGCAATCCATCATGCACGCGCCTTACGGTGCGTGGCCAGTTTTGGGAACTTGGTGTTCTGGACAACGAAACCGGCGTCCGGATGGGGGATGTGATGAGGTTAATTGGTACAAACTGGATTTGGGAACGTGATATATACGGTGTTGGCCACTAGTCGGGGCATTCGGATATGGCACTGCTTGAGCTCCGCTCTTGCTCCGTTGACAGCATTGTGAGGGAAAGGCCCGAGTAGCAGGTAGCTGGTTAATCAAGAAACAGCCTGGTTTCCACTGTATTGATCTTTACATCGAGTTCGGGGATCCCTCAGACTGCCACGGTATTACGAGCAGTGATAAACGAGTTTGCCCAGACTTGTGGCAAGACAATCCACCGTCATACTCGCGATCAGGATGCACTCTTCTCAGGTTTCTTCGGTCATTAGAGAATCTTCTTGAACAAGGATGAAAGTAAGGGTGAAAATGGAACAGTTTGTCGCCATAATCTATGACAGAATTTATGGACTATACTCAAGAAAATCTTGGCCTTACCTAAAATGTGTAGGTCTAGGTTGAAGGATTGAGTGTCTTTAAAGAATGGAGATCCTACGAGAAGTTCTCGAGTGAGGTCTGCGACAGTGCAGCTCAAAGCCCACAGTTCTAGGTTTGCTGACACTGAGCTTTATCTACGTAGGATTTCTGTAAACGGAGGTGAGGTCCTCTTGCCTCAAGATGTGCCCGTAATTGACCACTTGATAAGTGAACATATCTGTTAGAAGGCTCTCATAGCCCTAGACCTATAAGCTGAACATTGAAAGTGTTTGAATTGATTAATTGTGCTGGTGTAAGAGTCTATGTCAGCTTTGACGATGCTTGGCTTCTCGTCTGAAACTCGCGCCACGCGCCGCTCTCAGCTGCAACACCTCTAGATTTCTTTCACGCGACCACTTTACACGCTCTGAAGCACTTCCCGCATACTAGAAAATCACCGTGGAAGCTACAGCATCTCTTATATCATTGGCAACCCCCAAACCTCCTGCGCCGTTGAGCGCACCTGCGCCAATGCGCCCCCAACCGTAACCTCCTTCCAACCATGCAGTTCCCCAAACTCACGCCTCTCCAGTCGAGGCTTGCGGCCTCCCTAATTGCCTCCGCGATATTAGTCCTCGTATATTTGTTCCTTACACCAAATCATTTCGCATATGCCGCCGAGCTGGACTCGATACTCCAAGAAGACCACAACCACCACCGGTTACACGCCCGCGTACCTACGGACCTTCTCGACGATTTAGACGACTACGATGATGCTGAGGGGTACGAGGCGGAGTTCATGGGGGTGTCGAGGAGTATCATAGGGCGGGTGGCTGCGTTCAGCGATGCGCTCACGAACAATGTGGTCAATAGGATGGATATCGATCCGGGGTTGACGCACAATTATGTCTTTGCAAAGGCGCAGATTATGGGTAACCACACGGACAAAGGAGTAGGATTTCCGTCTGCACTGCAATTGCAGCGCCGGAGCGTGAAACAGGATGAATCTGAGGCCCTGATTCTCAACCAGGAAGAGCTTGGAGAAGGAGAACTAATGGACGAGGAAGAGACGGAGGACATTCTCAAGAGGCAGAATGAAGGTCCAGCTGTGTATATCTCGGTCAACGCGTGCCGACAACCCTCTCCGAATGGGACTGTATCTGGTAGTCCCCCTCACCTTACGATGTACATTTCAAAGACGAATACAGCCCCAGGACGTGACTCCCAAAAGGACCTTGTTACCCCGCCAATTCCTTTTCAAGGAGGATTTGCCAACTACACTCTCAATTCCACTGGAGATGTCTACATAGGCGTATCTGCACCCGACCTGCCGAAGAACTATGCCGGCAATTGGCACTTCGAGATTGCAGCTTCAATCGACGGGCCCTATCAACAATATCACGATTCAGAGTTTCTGTACCCGGTGGACGCTGATAGCGGGTCAGCTTTGTTCATAACTCATGGCCTTACTCCGAATGATACGATGCATAATGTGGATGAAGAATGGGTCAAATTTGGGCCTCTCTTCACGATGTACGCTTTTCCTCAAGATTATCAGCCAATAAAGGGCCTGGAGCAGTCGTTTTGTGCAATACGTGAGTCGTTCGATGCGGCAAGCCTGCCGGTTTCGACGGGCATGACACGCAGAATGACTCCGGATCTGAACCAGACGATGACGAGCCAGACAAAGCAACAATTCCACATCGAAGGCTTGAATGCAAGCTCTACCTATACTGCATATCTCGCAATGGTGGGGAACGGCACGACCGAAGGGCCAGACGTCCCTGACGGAGCTGTCGTCGGAGGTGGCGGTCAAGTATGGAAAGCCGTCAACTTCAGCACCAAAGCCGGTATGTTCCCCTGCACATGCTCACCAAGTCATCTATACTAACTGCCTAATCCAGACGGAAACTGCCAAGTCATCTACAACCTCACCTTCTGCAGCGACGTCGCCTACGCCGTCCCCGCCAACCCCTCCAAATTCAACGCCACCGGCCTCGCCTCGCTCTACGACACCCAGGCCCAATCCTACTACGACAACTTCACCAAGTCCATCGCCCAAGTCGCCTGCGACACGACCGACACGGCCCGCTACTCCCTCGCCAAGACTTGCGACGACTGCCGCCAGGACTACAAGAACTGGCTCTGCGCCGTACAGATCCCGCGCTGCGAGGACTTCTCCGCGTCCCCGGACCTCGCGTACCTCCAGCCGCGCAACATCGGGCAAGACTTCATCAACGGCACCAAGCCCGCCGCGAACGCGACGGCGGAGAAGCGGCTGTCGTTCAAGCAGAGCCGCAACCCGCTGATCGATAGCGTGATCCAGCCCGGCCCGTATAAGGAGCTGCTGCCGTGCGAGGATCTGTGCTACAGTATCGTGCAGAGCTGTCCTGCGAATCTGGGGTTCTCGTGTCCGAGTGGGGGGAACATGGCGGCGGGGTATGGGAAGCGCGATCCGACCAAGAATAATATGACGTGTAGTTATCTTGGGGCGGTGCTGCAGAAGCCGAATGGGGGTGGGAGACAGTCGGTTAGTGCTGGTACCTTAGTCGGTGTGGCAGTGCTCGCGGTGATGATCATGGGGTAGAGGGGTGTGGTTGGGCAACTGTTAGGCGTAGGCGTTTGGGGCTTTTGTGGTGCCATGGCGTTGCTGCATGTAGAGGCGTCAAGAGTTGTGTACAGTGCTACAAAGGTAGGACGCACTTCGTAGGCGCTGATCCGTTTACAAGGACCTTAAGACTTGTTCGTTTGGCTTAGTGGTACTGCGTTTCCCTCGTTTCTAGATGCCTATGAGAAGATCACTTGGCGATGAAAGTTCTCAAAGACTATCTCTACGCACAACCACGTAGCATTCACAGTTCGAGTTCTTAGCAACATCAAAGAAAAGCACGCACGATACACAGTCTCGATTCTTCTGCAAGTTCAGCACGTCGAAGGGTCTAAGTGAGCGATGCAGTATTAATGCTATAATTGGTAAAGTATGTAGATGCTCATATGTCCTAGATGAATGGACACGTTGATGTTCTATGTACATCATCTCCATAAGATAATGCCGCTTTTCGATGCCTCCGGCCCTATCGGGACGGCGCCACAACGCTACAAGGGTGGTTAGGATGGTCTCGGAATGAGTAATGCACGGCAGTTCGAACCGACACTCTCAAAGCGATCTCCCCCCTCCGAAGTCCTCATCCCCTTTCCTCTCCGACACTACTCCGAAACCAACGTTCGTACATCGCTCTACGCTCCTTCATCTTTCCCTCTCGGCTCCAAGCTGTGGATATTCGCTTTCGCTGTCTGCTAGAATTGGCTGTTCACGGAAAGCGGCGAGATCCAGCTCAATTCCAAAGACCGTCCTTTCCTTTCTCCTTTTCCTTCAACAAGACTGCAACAAGACGTGAAGATGTTGATTCTCGGCTTTAGAATCTGGCGTTCTGAGTTACTGCTGGCATGACCGGCTCTTGTGTGATGCGCACCAGTGGCTACATCCCGATCGCGACTGGAAGCAGGGGCATTTGGCGGGCTTGCAGTGCGGAGCGGCGCAGTCGCAGGAGATCACGGACTTTAGATCCGCCAGGATTTCTTGAAACTCTGCCTTGAAATCTCCCTCGTCTCGAGAGCCGGCAAATCGTTTGGCATCCGATTCAATCCATTTCTCGAGCGCATCCATCACTCCTGCAAACTGTCGGGCGACCAGTTCGTTGGAAAGACCGGGATGGTTCGCGACGGTGTGAATGTTTCGAAGAATTGAGAGGATTTGCTGCTCATCCCAGAACATGCCTCCGTCCATCAATGCGTCCTCAATCGTGATTGGCGCGTGAACGACCATAGTTCCTGGAGGCATGATCAAGGTATCACCTGGCTCGAGGACTACCATCTTCAATCGGTTCTTCTCGGGGAGGTAGAGACTCTCAAACTTCTTGTAGCGCTCCATTTCCTGCTCCGTCAAGTTGGTCATCACCGGCCAAGCTTTCAGTCCCGTCCACAGACGAGCCCAAGTACCGTTCAGCCAATCGATGTGGCAGCCAGAGACGGCACCGCGCTGAGCGTAGAGGTTGAAAGAACGGCAAGAGTAGAAGTCAATGTACGGCTCGCCTGCAGCGTTCTTGATCGGGTCCGTATGCGGCTTTCCGGCTACCGAATTCGAGCCCTTCCTGCTCAGCGCGCGATCGGAGAGGGAGTTGATCAGCTGGAAACGACGTCTTTCCAGAATGTCTGGAATTGGTTTCTCTACTACATCGCGCAGGTTCAAGAGGTTGTATGGGAGAGAGTCGTTGCTGAGGTGTTTCTTGGCCTGTTCGAGTCGCTGTAGTACCTCTGCTGTTGGAACGGCACGGGCGCTGGCCTGGTCAATGTGAATCGAGGGATCTTGGACGTCGATTTTGTTGTTTCCGAAACGGTCTTCCATACGTTCGGAGAATTGCTGGCGAACAGATGACTCGGAATGGCGTTGCTGCGGAATTTCTCCACGGACGACGGTCGGCAGCGTGAGAGTTTTACCGCTATCGATGTACGCCTCGAGATGATCCCACGTCGTGTACATGACATCGGCGTCGTCCAGAGATTGAACCGTGTTTGGGCCCAAGTCGAGATGCTCGGATGCCCAGATGGCTGGCCAAGCGGAATTCTGAAGTACGTAGATGCCGATCTGAAGCATCTGTTGCCATTTCGACTGTCTCAAGCCCGAGTACAGGGGGATGGAGTCTTTACAAGCCAGCATTTCGCGCAACAGAGTCCCGAGGGCGGCTTCATGTTTGGTTTGGATGCTAGGAACCAGTTTGCTGCCAGTGGACGGGATGGTCGTAGTGGAGTCGAGGGGAGCCTTGGGCGGTGCTACCATTTCCAGAATGCGTGGTGCCTGGTATGCTCGGCCAGAGACTTGGCCATGCAGCATAATTCGAGATGCTGTCTTTGTGATTTTGGACTCTGGTCCTGTGCTCTCAGAGTCGGATCCTTTGGCCTCTCGCTTTCGTTTTGACATGGTCGGCGGCGTAGTTGGCAGGGTGTTCGCTTCGCAGCGAGGTCCCACGGTTCGACTTGCCCCGTTCCCCAAAGCCTTCTTTGGAGTACATGTCTTCTTCCACGCAGCCAGCTCGACAGCTCTTTGTCTGCTAGTGGCATACCGCGACTTCAATCGATCGCCTTTGATCGAAAGGATGAACGGCATTGTTTCGTTCTTTTCTGAGCAGGCTGCCTGCAACCTTGAATTTCTTACTCAGTCGTAGTACGGACGGCGCTTCGAGCTGGACCGTCTCTGGAGCGTCTAGAATGAACAAGATGTAATGTATAGTGCAGTGTGCAAGCTGGAGAGCGGTAGTGTGTGTATAACAGGTGAGGACGAAGATGCGGGAGGAAACATTCTTTGGCAAGGTTTTCTTTGTCCATCGAGCGGTATTTCACTGGTTTTTCAATAACAATAGAACAATAGCTGGTGGCCGGGCCTGAATAGGTTGTGGTGCGGTGAAAGCTGTGCGGGCTGGCTATTGTCAGGTTGCTATTGTTCGCTCACGCCCATGAAAAACCCACCACAACGCGACCCTCCCGGCCATCGTGCTTGCCTCTGGCATTGTCATCGTGTAATTTCATCTTATATAATCTCCTTCTCACTGCTTGTGTTCTCGTCAGTATGTCGGGAAGGTTTGGTGAAGTAGTCCTTCCGTCTCAACCTGGTTGGGATGGTGAAAAAGAGGTCGCGCTAGCTGCCTGAGGCTGCGTGGTTAGTGAAAGACTTTGCAGACCCTTTTTTCCTCGACTGTTTCAAGTCATGGCCTTTTCTACACTTAGTTTCAGACCTGCCTTTAAGTCTAGCATCAGCTATGGTGATCAAGTGAGGAGGAAAGGTTTGGCGTTTGCGAAGGATTTTCTCGAAGCACAATCACCTACGCGACGACGGCATCAAACACCCTTGAATCTAGTCGATTCATCACGGGCCCCAATATAGGACCGTGAGTTTGCCTCGCGTCTGCTGGAGCAGGTTTCCAAGCTGGGTGACGGGATAGTTGGAGTTTTGTCTCATGAAAACGAAGAATGCGCTGCCTAGTCTGAGCACGCAGGGAAAGCTTTGCTTTGGCTCAATGGTCTGAAACACATGGGCTCAGAAACTGAACGAGTAGTGGATGGTGGCAAGGAGGTTATGGAGAGACCGACCGAGCTGGCAGCCGGAGCCAGAGCTTCGTCGACTCGAGACGAACGGACTTTAGACATGGCACACTTGAACGCCGAATCACGGTTATTGTTCGGTGGTAAAAGAGTTGGTCTAGGGGCCTAAATTTGAGCCAGCCACCACACCGTGAGGGTGATGAAGACTCCCAGAAAGGAAAATGCAACAAGGTGCTTGGCACCGGTGAACCGAAATTGTCGCTGGCAAAACGGTGCTGGAAGGGGGCAGACGGAGGGCATATACGAGCAGACTCGCGAGCTTTTGAAGCCGCCGAACTTGCATGTTGATATCCGGGGAGGCGCCGCAATTAGAGACACTGGGCAGTCCTATTAAGGAGCTCTGCGTCTGGGCTTGGCTTTTGGGCTGAATTTCTCCAACATTTCCTTTGGCGCCCAAGGGCCCTTACAATCCTGCTGGAGGTAGCTCGATCTAGCGCTAAATGGTACAGTGGGCTAAAGGGCCATACAGGGCCAAAGCCAGGATCAAACATGGACAGCCGTTGTGCAGGGCTGATCCAGCTCGAAAGCGGCAAACGGGACGGTAACCGGAAATCATAGCATAACAAGTGGCACAGTCGTCGTCTAGACGGCGAGGCCGGCCTAGGCCTAGGTGCAGCCTGAGGCTGGCGCCCGTAAAACGATTAGCGAAAGAGTGTTGCGGGACGATTTTTAATGTGGACTGCTACGCTTCTTGAGTGACATTGCAGTCATCAATATGCCCGGATGAATTTCGCCTCAGGTCCCATAAAAGCTGACAATAGCTGTCGATTCTATTCTACTGTGGCAAAGGTATAAAGAAGCTTGCCACAACGCAGTTTTGACTTGCTGACAAGCAGACACGATCCTGTACTTCTTAAGCTGCCAGTGCGTTACCAAACCCCGGCGTCGTGCAGAAACCGAGTGAACGTGCAAGGTGGGGGCTGAGCGAAGCTTGACTGCAAAAATAGGAGTCTATGCATGTCGGAGCAAAGGTCTTATAGCTTGGCACCAGTTGCTTGTCGCTGTCAAGCAGAGGATGATTCGATGCAGCGGTGTGCCCAGGAAGTTGAAGTCATCCTCTGCCTAGCGACTCTTGGCCGTACTTGGTCGTGCACGTTCTTTTGCTACTTTGGGGATAGAACTTCTACTTGGGCCTTTCCCGCCCCCCGGCTCAGACGTGAGACTCACGCCTTCAACCTCACCTCCATGCATCACCCTCGACACCCGCCCCCAATCAGTCTTCTGTGAGCTCGTTCATATGCTCCATGCATTGCTCAGCTCTTGTTCCGTGTGGTTGACTCCGCGCGACTGACAAACTCCGGGCTCGCTGAGTCTCACGACCACAGCGCTCCAACACCGCCCCCCAGGCATATCTGCTCCATATTTGCCTAGACCAGCTAACCGCCAACATGCCACAGCCGTTAGAATAGACTCCATCCTGCCCTCCCCCTGCACAAGAGGTTTTCCAGCCCCCAAAGACGCACTGACTCGGCTTCCAAGAGTCTAAATCTCCACAGTGCTAGGGCTCAAGCCAGCACACCTCAGGCTGCAGCTTTTGGTATCATGTTGTTGCACGGCTGGCCGATCCGGTATGGCGGGTCTCACGGCTGTGCTGTAGTGCTTGACTGAGTCCTCAGCCGGAGCTGCTTTGGTATATATTTCTATCAGAGCCCCCGACCATATTCTTTCCCGCATCTCACCTAGCGAGTTTCTTCCGCCATTGCATGCTGCTCCTTGTTCTATTAATTCCTTTCGTGCTTTCTTTATCATTCATTAAGGGCTCAACCAGCAACCATGCCCGGGCATCTCAACTGGTTCGGCAGCCCGCTGCACGCGGGCGAGCACGCTCATGGCGCGAGCAATGAGAAGTCTCATGGATCTACGCAGTCTGAATCTAACTCGCAAAACCATTCTCCTGTCAAGTTGACTACTACGGACACCGAGCAAATACCTTTCGAACACGAAGATGGCATGCACGAGACGCCTGCTTTCCATCGTCATGCAGAAGCTACCACCGCCGAGCTGTTCTATGATCTTTTCTTCGTCGCTAACTTGACCACCTTCACCGCCAACCTCGAGATCAACGACTCTGAGGGTACGTCCGCCTATGCCATGAGGCCCTTGCCAGCAACTGACAATGCATCTAGCTCTGTCCGCCTACATCGGCTTCTTCTGCCTTCTGTGGTTCACATGGTATCAAACGTCCCTTTACGACGTTCGGTTTGCTGCCGATAGCGTCTTTGAACGATGCTGCAAAGCCCTCCACTTTGGCGTCATGGTCGGATTTGCCGTTATTGGCCCGGACTGGAAGCCAGGCCAGGCCGTCTACAGCTACTCAAAGTTCAAGGCCTTTTCGTACATCCTTATGGTCAGCCGTTTTGTACTCATCTGGCAGTACGGAGTGACACTGTTTTTTACGTGGAGGTATCGTCGCACTCGCCTTCCCCTTCTGATGGTTATGGCCTCTTACTTGGTTGCCGCCATATTGTACGGAGCCCTCTCTACTGCTTTCCCGAAAGACTCCGATACCCCCGCGACAAGCAATGTCTACATTGCCTGGTATGTCATCGCGATCGGAGAAACGCTGCTCACGACCGCTGTCTCCTGCTACTGGAGAGTCATCAGCTTCAAGGGCACTCATTTGGTCCAACGAATGAGTCTGCTGACTCTTATCATCCTAGGCGAAGGCATCATAGTCATCTGCAAAGCCATCTCGTACATCGTTAAGAACGACTATCCCTTCGACTCTAGCGTTACCGGCCAGATTGTCTCATCTATACTCATCATCTACTTCTTATATATGCTCTACTTCGACCGCTTACGGGAGGACCACTTTGGCACCATAAAGCAACAGATCTGGGCCTTTATCCACTTCCCACTCCACATTTCGCTTGTACTCCTCCTCGAAGGAGTCTCCAACTTTGTCACCTGGCGGCAGGCCATAGTGGGGTTAGAGTACCTTGACTCATGGATGAACTATGGACTTAAGGACTTCTTTGAAACCAACCCTGTTGACTACAAGAATGTTACTTTGGCCATCGACTACTACAACAACACCGCTGCCGAGCAGGTCTTCGCATTCGTGCCAAAGGGCACAGATCTCACGGGTCCTAAGCAAACGGTTGAGAAAGCCCTCGAAGCAATGTCCAAGGCCTTCACTCCTAATATGACCGCGACTGGAGCTTGGAACGACGAGGACTTCGTCACGGCGTATGCCGACTACTACTTCACCCTCTTCAACACCAACCTCGAGGCCTTGGCTATCAAGGCTCCGGAAAAGAAGGAAAAAGAGGGCGCCAAGCCGAACCCGGCAGATACACTCGTTGCCTTGTTGAAGGTGTTTGATCTCATATTCGTCTACTTCTTCGTTACCGTAAGTGTCTAGTCCTCTCCATCAACGCATCGCATATATTGACCCATTTTGCATAGGCCGGCCTCACGCTAATAGTTATGGGAACCCTCGCCTTCCTCTCCGAAAAGCCAAAGACCATCGGCGCCTACTTCCGCAACGGCATGTATTTCACCGTCGGTCTTGCGCTGTGCCTCCTGTCGCTCCTGAAGTTTACGGCCGCCGAAGGCAAGTACGAGTATTCGCCATGGGTCCTGCCTACACTCACACTCAGCTTCTTCGCTGTTGTCGTCATCAATTACATCAAGCGCAAGCCGAAGGCATATGAGCACTAGAAGGTGGCAATACTGGGAGCTCTATACTTGGAAAAGGAAAGAGAGGAAGAGTCGGAGAAGAGAGGGAGCTGAAGCGAGAAGGGGGTTTGGCGTGCTATCTATACCGGGGAAGGAAAATGATTGTTTTGGCATTGAGCGTATTGAGCAAAGACCTTGTAATGTTTTCCGGGGCGCGATTTCAGCCAGTCTGCATTTACACATCTGTTCTCATATGAGAAAGTTATTCGGGGAATTTGAAATATGGCGTCTGCATTCATCTCGTTTCTATTCTCCTCGTGGGCACGTTCTTGCAAACGTCGCACTCGCATCAGATTTTGAGCCTTACGATGATCAGGTCCGGTTGAGTAGTGACTTTACAGGTTTTCTTTTCGCTTCTATTCTAACACATTTATATACACAAAAGATTTGAACCTATCCCAGTCTAACAATTGTTTTTAAGTTGAGCGCTGTGTAGCTGTCCTCTCCGGGATCTGTTCGGTATCTTCCGCTCGCCTAACATCTGCACCAGGCCTATTCGCCGGCTACTCCCTACCAGTGCCATTCGCAGCAGTTTCACCAGCGTGCTGCTCTGTCTCATTCCGATTGAGCTTGGTGTTCACGAAGAACGTAAGCAGCCCGATGTCGTACGCTGCCTTCATGGATCCGGCAACCACGAATGCGATCCAGAAGTGGTCGTGGCCTGCCAGAACTCCAGTAATCACCGGACCCACACTCTGCGAAAGGGTCTTGCTCACATTCACGATTCCCATGACGGCCGTCCTTTCATTCGGCAGTACCACGGCTGACAGGAACGCAGATCGCGGCGCTTGATCCATCGAGCTCAGGGATGCCCGGGCGACAAGAAGACAAATGGTCAGCGCGAGCGAGTTCGGGACCGGGAAGAGCGCCAAGAAGATCGCGGAGGGAAGGTGGGTGAAGACCATAGTCTTCACGAGGCCGATTCGTTTGGAGATTGACGAGGCGAAGATATTGCCCACGGCGGAGAAGATCCAGGTCGCGGACATGATGCTGCTGAGCTTTGTTTTTGGGAGGTGGAATTTCCGGTCCATGTAGAAGTTGATTAGGGAGAAGGGGACCATGCCGCTAGCCATGGAGTCGATGGAGAAGAGGGCGCAGAGGCGGAGGAGGATCCAGCGGCTTTTCAAGGAGATGTGGGCGAATGGGTTGCGGCTGCTCTTCTCGGCAGGTCGTGGGGTCTCTCCGTTCTGGATAGGTTGTTGGGTGCTTTCGTTGCCTAACAGTGGTTCCGTTTCGTCGTCTTCGGGTACAATCTGCGCTGGTTCCTGGGATTCGTTGCGTTTGTCTGTCTCGCATTTCTTGCTGAGGAAGAGTACCAAGACCCCCTTCAAGAAGCCCAGTCCGGCGTATACCCAGAAGACAATTCGGTAGGCGTCCACGTCCGTCCAGCCATCTAGAGCTCGGAAATGGTCCACAGCACCACCTCCCACCAACACACCTGCCGAAGTCCCAAACACGGCAAACACCACGTACCAGGCAAATACGTCTGATCGCTTGCTTGCCTCCACTAGATGGGCCATGGTTGATTCCTCCACGGCTCGGAAGGGCCCGATCTCCCCTCCACTAGGGCTGATAACGCCAACTATGGCCGCAAGTAAGAGGAGCCAGTATCTGCCCGTGGAAGCGAAGATGACGCCGGAGAAGGCCATCATGAGAGCACCAAGCAGCAGGATATTTCGGCGGCCCAATTTATCAGCCACGATAGTGAGTAGAAGGCTAATCAAGACGTCGCCGAGGAGAGTGAGAGTCATGAACAGCCCTATCCGGGAGTCTGAGATGTGGAGAGCTTCAAAGTACAGGGCTAAGACGAAAGCAGCGGCTCCATAGGCGAACATGCGCACGGCCCGGGCGAGGATGAGAATGTGGGTGTCCTTTCCAGCGGAAACCAGCGACTTGAGGCCGAACTCTTCTGCTATCCAGTGGCCCGCCTTGGAGAGTTTGTTTGCGGTTGGGGAAGACATTCTGAAGGACGATCACTGAATGGCTCACAGTACGGCTCACAGTACCGGCAGCTCTGGCATTTCAGGTGCGTTCGAATAGAATAGAAAAGGGCGGCGAGCAGTATTGAGGCTCGTCAAGCAATGCAGAAAGCCTGTGCCCTTTATTTGATGGTGTTGAGAGTCTACCAGGCGTCGGGAAGCCAATCACGTTCTCGCCGGAGACGCGTCAGCGGGTTTGAGATGCGAGTATTAGGAGCAGGGTCGATAGTCAGACAACAACTCTCACACTTGTGAAGGACGAAGAGATCAAACATCAGGTATATGTTCACGGCTTAGCATGGCGCAGCAAGGCAGTATATACAATGCAGGTGCCTGGCAGGATTTGCGATCGACCACACCGTCATGCCGGCCCTGGCTTTGAAACTCGAGAGTAACTGCAAGTAGCCTAGAGCGTTATCTATTTCGGTGGCAGACGCGAAGAGTGTCTGTTCCCCTACAACCTCCGTCCACTCATCATCAAGATGCCTTCAACTTCTGTCCTCTATCAGTCATCATATGTCAAGGATGAACATCGGTTCAATCAGGGTGCTCTTTGCGACACGACCGACAATTCACATTCAAATTGCATCAAGAAGACTACAGGGTCGAGGAACAATGCATACACAACATCTACAGTATCCTATCCGTCGAGAGCCTGAACAACCTGAGCCCAGTCACTATCAGTGTAGGCGCCGGGGACGCTCTCGCCATCCCAAAGGCTCGCAAGAACAACACGGTCCGATTGCTCCCCTTCCCACGGCTGGCGACCATGCTGCGCAATGATATTGTCATAGACAAGCACATCGCCCTTCTGCCATTTGTGGAGCACTCGGATTTCGTCTGTAAGCTTGGCGAGGTGCTCTAGGTACTTCTCTGGAATGGGCGTGCCGTCGCCGAACTGCTGCAACACGTTCTTCCTAGCCGCGTTGGCTTGGGCATTCTTCCAGTATGCCGCCAGGCCCGTGAAGATAGTAGGCAGCTGTGTTTCGGGCTGGGTCCGAATGGCAGGTAGCCTGTGCGTCAAAATGACGCCGCCGTCATCGGTCCATTCCCACGTCGTATGTTTCCCTCTTCCATATCGCGCAATCTGAGCCTCGATCTTGGCCCGTTTGGTGGCTTCGTCGTCACCCTCCTGGATCTCTTTTCCAAATGCCTGCTTCAAGGTCGAATTGCCTTCATACTGTTTCTCGATTTTATAGACCACTTTGCTAAGGATACCCTTCTCAGCGAGCTCGGTGATAAACTCTGGAATCTCCTGTTGCGCGCGGTGGAATAGCTCCAACGAAGATGAGATGGGTGTCTCGCCTCCTTTTGCTGGTGCCTTGTGGCTATAGAAGAAGATGTATTCCGGGGCGTGTGGGACCTGTGGCGACTCGTTGTGGTTGTATATCAGCACATCCTTGGGAGCCTCGTTGGCAGGCGCCACATTCGGAGCGAGCAACGGCCTGTTCACAACGATTCCAATGATCTCGTGCGGCTTGTATCCAAATGCATGGGCGAATTTGCTGAAGTCGTCAGCGTTGTGGATTGGCAGCCCGCGAAACAGCAGCGTTCCGTGACGAGCCAGCTTATTGGTGAGGATTCCATCCTGCGCCTGCAGAGCCTTTATAGTGTCGACGACTGTCTCGAGGCTGACTTCTGCATTATCGTGCGTGGATGGGCGCAACGCTAGTGGTATGACCGTGCCACTCGGATGCGGAGCGGCCAGTGTTCTTTGATTGCTCGATGGGAGGTCGAACGGCTCGAATACTAACGACGGCGATGGAGCACCGTCTAGTTTGAGCGAATGGATATCAGGCTGCGCTACAGAGGTCGTCATGGTTGTGTCAAGAGAGTATTTCGTTCGGAGCAGATGTGTATGCGTTCATGTGTCAATTAGGATCTCGCAGCTATAAGTACAGCGCCGAAGCGGGGATGGTGTTCCCCCAGAAGCGTTGCCCTGTCTCGATACTCGCTTACATGATAGGTATTCTCTCATCCGTGCTAAGATCACGAAATTCGCACGATCGTCCTGTACAACCAGCCACCAAGAACTAGAGCTCCTATCTCGCTGTTTCGCTACTAGGTAGTCCTATCGGAGCTATCGCAGGATTGCTCCCTCGTCTTCCTGCGCCCAGCCATGCTAACTTGTTGAATGTTGATTATGACCTCGGCGTGTAGGATCACAGCATCCGAACCCAGCACGTCGCCTGAGAGCTTTTTGCTGCCCCCATCTTGTACGAACTAAACATCTTGCGTGCTTACTACAAAAGATGTGCAACACAAACGTTTGACTCACGCATGGCCATACATAAGGATCCGTCAATTCGGAGACGCGAATTTATCCACACTATCTTGTTGCGGGTTAGTTCCATCGGAGCTATTGGAGGAATGCTACCTGTTCGTTGGATAGCATCATAGCATTCAGACCTGGCACGTCGCCTGGAAGACTTTTGCTGCCCCTATCTTGTGTATCATGGAACGACCTCGAAGGCTTGCGTGCTTACTAGGGAAAGATGTGCAACACCGACGATTGACTCGTGCAAGGCCATACATACGGACCCATGCACCCACACTATCCTGTTTACTACATCCTTGACCTGGGCATCTGTGGTAAGAACCAGCCATCTCCCACGCCCTGGGCGGATCTACCATTCCATATATCGTTTTCACTATTTAAAGCCTGTGCCCATTCTCGTTTTCTCCCCAAAACTTCAGTGGTTCCATTTCTTCGTATCGAAGCTACGTTGAGCCATCTACCTTAATACCATGTCGAGCCTAGGGAAGGATGAGTCTAGAGTTGGAAAGCAGGAGCTCGACGGGAATTCGCCACAGCTGGCTACCGCAGATGAAGCCGTCTCACCAGGGGCTAAACGCTTTTTCTACCGCAGCACACTCTTTCAAATCCTCGTTGTCGGTATCTGTGCCTTTTCTGCGCCCGGTATCTGGAGTGCCATGAATGGCCTCGGTGTAGGCGGCTCCCAAAGTCCAAACCTTGTCAATGCAGCCAACGCCCTCCTATACGCCTTCATGACAGTGACCTGCTTTGCAGGCCCATGGATGACCAACCTCATTGGATTCCGCTGGACTTTGGCCATTGGCTCTCTTGGATACCCTCTTTACTCGGCCGGCCTTTATGTTAACAACCGCTTCGGCCCCACGTGGTTTGTGTACGTTGGTTCGACGGCCTGCGGAATCAGTGCTGGCTTCTTCTGGAGCGTTGAGGGTGCCATTGCCACGGGATACCCCGAGCAGCACAAACGAGGTCGCTACATTGCCACCTGGTTCACATTCCGCAACTTCGGAAACATCATCGGAGGCGCCATCTCACTCGCCCTGAATCACAAGAGGAACCATCGCGGCAAAGTCGGCTACCAGACCTATCTCGGCTTCATTGCCATCCAGTGCCTCGGGTTCCTCTTCGGCCTGCTCCTTTCCAACCCAGAAAAGGTGCAGCGTGATGACGGTACCCGCATCGAAGCGCCTCGCGGCATCGTCTGGCGCACAGAAGCAAAGGAGATGTGGCGACTGATAAGGAGCAAACCCATCCTCCTGCTGACACCGCTCTTCTGGTACTTTGGCTGGATCCAGGCGTACCCCGGCACATATCTCGCAACCTACTTCACCGTCCGCTCCCGCGCCCTCGGCAGCTTCCTGTCTGCAGTGGTCGCCACCTTCGCTACCTGGATCGGTGGTGCGCTCGTGGACCTTCCGTGGACGAAGAAACGGCAAACCCGCGCCGTCGCTACCTGGGCTCTCATTGCCGCGCTGAACAGCGCAACCTGGATCTGGGCCGTCATCATCCAGAACGAATACCGGCACACGAAGCCAGTGCTGGATTGGGGTGTGCAGAGTTCATTTGGGAGGGGTTTCGGACTGTATTTGTTCGAGCGCATCAGCCTTGGGATGGTGGAGAACTTCATCTATTGGTGCATTGGGAATCTTTCCGACTCTCCGGGGGATCAGATCCGGTATAGCTCCTTGCTGAGGGGCATTGAGACGGCTGGTGTCGCTGTGGGCTTTGGTGTGCAAGCTGTGCCGACGGTACTGATTGCCACCGCAAGTATAAATTGCGGCCTCTGGTTCTTTGCGCTGCCGTTTAGCTATTATGCTACGCTGCAAGTGGTGAAGAAGTTCAATCAGCTTGATAAGACACGCGAGGAAGCAGTGGAGGGAAGTGAAGGAATAGTCACTAGGTAGATGGCTGAGAGCGATCTTTTCAAGATTGTGCACTCATAGATGGGTAAGCATCATTAGATTAACGCACATATAGAGCTATGATATACGAATCACTTCTCATTACTCAATTTGGCGCCCATCTCGCTGCACATCAGTATCATCTTAGCTGCTCTTCAGCAAAGACTTCTGCCAACTGAGAATCGCCTCCGTCGTCTCTTCCGGTGCTTCCTCTGCTGCAAAATGTCCAATCCCATCGCCCAACCCACGATCCGTTATCTTCACGCCCTCCCCAACCCAATCTATCCACTCTTTCTTAACATCAAACCTCCTCCCTATGTGCTCCGCCCCATAGATCAGCAGAACAGGCACCTGTAACTTCCTCCCCGCCTTCTGATCCTCTTTTTGCACGTCAACGTCCACCCCCGCACCAGCTTCATAGTCCTGGCACGTCGCCCGAATCACGCTCTCACGGAGGAAAGAGTCAGCATAAACTTTATACGAATCACCCTCTTTCATTCTCGCCAAGCCCTTCGGGGTGTTCCCCACCCAACGCCCAATCATATCAACGCAAAACTTATCGCCGCCGTACGCAGTGATCATCTTGGTCGCGAGCTCGACGTTAGCGAGGAAGGGCCAGTGGAAGAAGCCCGCGTTTTCGTGCGGGTTGCCAGCGCCGGCCCATTGGGTGCTTGTGGGGACCTGGTGGGAGAGTTAGTGGGGCAGGTTCTAGGAGGGGGTGCACCTGGGAAGGTTGGGGTGGGGCTGACGAACGATGTCGATGAGGGTGACGCCGAGGATACGGATGTCGGGGGCGCCGGAGACGCCGAGGCGGTGGGCGATTCGGGCACCGCGGTCGTGGCCGATGAGCATGACTGGGATGGTATCGTCTTTGCTGGAGTTTTCGGATTGCTCTTTGAGGACTGAGTGGAGTGCGGATAGGACTGCGAGGCCGACGGAGAGCTTGTCGTGCGCAGTTGGGGCCTCGCTGTTGCCATAGCCTGGTAGGTCTGGGATGAAGAGTGGTGCTGATTTGGGAAGCAAAGGTATCATCTACATTTCCTATCAGAATAGTCATGGACGGAGAGGTGAATATGGTTATGCTCACGTGACGCCATCTGCTCTATTGATTAGCAAGGCCGAGATTGGATAGAGAGGGCTAGGTGACAAACATATAAGCTGACTGAGGATATCCATGGAGAAGAACCAACGCAGGATTGGTAGCTGAGATGTGTTCGAGGCCCCGGCTGTACGTGCAGACAGCGGGATTATTTACGTGGCTTTTGCGGAGGCCATTGTGGGTCATGAATTGGTCTTGGATCTCCATTTTTGTGTTTTGGGTGTGAAAGACTGGAATAGCTTTTCAAGGGAAACGTGTATGTCTTTAAGGCCAGCTGTTTTGGTTTCTAAGCAAGTCGTCAGGTCTCCGCCCTATGTTGACTGGAAGAGGAAATGGTGAGGCGGCGTCGGGATGACGCCCACTCGACCGGCTTTAGTCGAGATGTACCCTGCTAATCATACACGTGATTCATGATCTGGGCTTTCTACGAAACATTCTCTAATTACAGGACTTCTTTGTGTCCGGTGACCAAGCGCTAAAATCAAGCCACAAAATTACCGTATAGGGTAGTATTTCCGGACGCCTTTAAGGGTGAATAGCAGCCTCCTAGCCAATTGATCTTCAAGCTAGTTCAACATTAGCCCAGAAAAGGCGGTTTACCGGGGTCACTCAGTTTTCGCGCTAGGTCACCGGACGCAAAGAGATCCTGTAATCAACGCGTTTGAGATTCATCTATGTGGGGAAGTGAGCCGTACATCTTGGGAAATACGTGGCAGGTAAGGTGTAGAATACCAAGGATCAGGTTAGCGTCTATACCCCTTTGGGAACCATTTTATCACATATCGGAAGTGTTAGCATTGTCACTGGAGGAAACAGCGTTTTGAACTTACTCTATCACGACGCTGGCAGTGCCTAACTCTGGGTGATACTTGCCAAAGATGGACCTATACCTTTGTAGGAGCGACCTGCAGTCGTCTAACACTTATACCTTCTTCCGAGTGGCGCGCAGCTACAGCAGACAGCATCTTTGCATTGATATTATTTCTCGTGCACATCGCAACAGCACCTTCTCCACGCAGGTGCAGACTTTCTCTCCAACCTCTCAAATCCGCCAGCTCAGTTTCACGACAAGATGTGCGTCTGTGGCCTCCGCGCCCAGATTATAGGTATACCACATTTCGGCCTACTTGCAAGACCTCCCGCTGACATCCCCAGCCAACGCTAAAGAACTCGCACCATCCGACGACCACCCGATCGAGGTCTGCACCAAGCGCTATCTCGCTACGCCGGTTGGCCACCACCACCATCCTTTGGTGATGCCGACCTACTACTTCCAGGCCTTGGTTTTCCAGATCAGGCCCGATGGCAAGAGGACGGGAATTGCATGGAGTCGCCCTGTGCGGGGTGAGATTGCCAGCATTGTTTAATCCTCTTTCGCATAGGGATAACTGGCTGACGACCTCAAGGCAACACGGAGTCGGCGCTGATGGATTTATGCAATCGACTCGAGGATGTGATCGACTTGCCGATCCCTCAATCTCAGCTTTCTTGATATTTTCGGGAGTCTCTGGGACGGCCATGCTGAGGATATTGAGTGGCAGAACTCTAATGGGGACGAGGCGGCTGGAAGGTCGTCGTTTCGAATTCTTGTTGCTTTAGTATTCCTTTTCTCTTGTTCTGATCGTTCGATTTCCTTACATCCTCGACGATGACGCTTCGTCGACACTAATATATTAATCCATTGGCCTTTCACTACCACTGCTTGAGGAGCCTCGAAATGATGTCTAGTAGTAACTGTAATATCCTTGTGGTATGAGAGTGAGGACGTGATTTAGCACAGGCTCATTAGTAAGCTTGAAGACGCCGTCAGGGTTAGCCGATCGAAGTTAACAGATATTTCGAATCATGGACTCCCTGACTCACATCTCTTTCACATACTTGAAAGTGGAATGGAACACTCTTGAAGCCGGCAAGGAAGCACGTAGAGACACGTATCTGCACTCAAGAAACCACGAAGAAAGTTCGAGTAGAATCTGTTGATTTTCTGGAGTCGAGAAGGTTTAGCTGCATTGTGAGAGACTTCCAAATGTCTTTCTGTCGCCAGTGTCGGGGCCCTTCTTGTCTAGCAGCTTACCTAGCAACTTCATGGATGCGTCTCCTCATGCCGCTCGAATGACTAGCTTCCTTACTCTCATCAACACGACAGGTTTTAGCCCCACATCTGATATTGTTCCCATTCCTGCGTTCCTGGCTCTCATCCATCGAGACACCTTCGCTAGTTTTGGTTCCAATACGTATACTCCAGTAGCTAAGACCGTACACAGCCGAAATTTGAAATTCAGGTGAGCTCTGTTGATTGCCTGGATCAGTCTGCGACGTCTCGTGCTAGTGCTTTACGCGACAGATTTTCGAGTCGTAGGAGTTTCTGCCTGCCATAGAGCAGTCCAAGCAGATACCAGTGTAAGACATCTCAATTGCTTTGATTTCCTCTTTGAGAGTATGCACCAAAGAAGCGCTCTGAGAAACGGCGAAACAGCTATTAGAGGAATAATCGCATTCGCAATTATCCTCGTTGGTTGCTGTGAGGCTGTCTAACTTCTGAAAAATCTCAGAGCTGCTATAGCGGCTCACGCCCTCTAGAAGAGGCCATAAGTCGACTTTAGCAAGGCTGAAAAAGTATTCAGAGACAAGTTCGCGAACGCAATGATGTGAGGTGGCTTTGCTTCCCTTCAAAATAGGAGTTATCCCGTTGATGATGGCGTTGACTAGTCGTTGGCGTCGTTCTGCTCTGTTCTCTTCAATGTCATCTTTCAAAGTAAGGTTAGTACGCGATGAACGGATGGCAATGGGCATGGCTGGGAACAACTTACCAACAATTCGTGTAGGAAGCGAGTCTTGCCCCGCGCAGGCAATCTCAAAGTTGACTTTGCTCTCTCGATCCTTTACGAGAGTCTCGGTAAGCTGGAAGAAGATCATTGGTAGTTCGAGACGGTACGCGATGAACAGTAGCTTTTCGGAACCGGGTTCCCGCGTGCGTGGAAGTAGTTCGCGCGCCCAAAGAACACTCCAGGGCTGGATTGCTGAGACACAGTCGTATTTATCGCACAAGATCGTGAGCTCGGCTAGAAGATCAACCGTGAGGGTTTTAGGTACGTCTTGGTTCCTTATATGACAGATCTGGCAGAGAATGGTCATCGACTCGCTGTGGTCTTCTCGCAGGAAGACCACGCGTGGGGACGCAGATGATAGATTCTGGCCCTCCGCAAAGCCGTGGTTGAACATCGCGTCAAAAACAGGCGACGCAAGAGTCAAGACCTTAGAAGAGACACGAAGTCGCGTCAACGGTTGACCGATGCCGCCTAGTTCGAAGATGACGTCGCCGCGTTTGTCGAGGACGACTTCGATCGTCTCCGGCGGATTGTCGTCGGTCTCTTTCGGGCTGTCCATCCCGACGGTTGTTGATGAGGGCGCCAAGTCTGCGGAGGCTTCGAGGAGAACGCGTTGATGTTCGGTGGGTGATGTGTAGAAGAAAGAAAGAAAACGGCGGGAATGCTCAGGTTGGCCCCAGCGCGCGCTGTGCAAAGACGGAGGTGAACGTCACCACCGAGAGACGCCTCGGGGCTTGTGCCAAGACTACTGATGGGCCGGGGTGAATTAAACCGTTGTAGATGGTTGTCTTGAGAGGGGCCGTTTGATGTGGCCTAGCGAGTTTACCGTTTCTCACAGTATTGAGCTCACATCCCGTTCACATCTTTGGAAGCAAAGACCAGGTGTGCGGTGACTCATATCCTGGCAGTGCGGTTGCAATGGCTTTGAAGCTGCCAGCTCTCCGATGAAGTGAGATTCAGCAACTACAGTCATAGCGAGCATGAGGCGAGATAGTACTCTACCAACGGATTGATACAGGGTCCTCTCGCGACGACGGGACGGGCAAGCGAGAACACGGAAACAAAGCCCCAGGAGGCATAGACTCGGATACAGTAGTTCTCGGAGAATCTCATTTACTACCTCGATACCCTTGACCGTCAGGCCCGTTACATCATTAAGGCCATATGCGCTCCATGTATCGGGAAGCTCCAAAACGCAGCACAATACCATATCCTAGGTCTCCATTGGTGCAACATCACTCATCAATCCTTTCTCGTCAACTCTTGTAGCATCTCCCGGGTAGCGCCTAAGCTCTTCGAGTCGCTGTAGATGGCAGCGATGAGACTGGAATCAATGGTTGGGTATTCGCGCTGCAGGATCGCTTGGTTCTCATCGTCCTCGCTCTGCGGCGCTGATGCCTCGAACGACTGCAGGTATTCCACCTGTTCCGAGCGCTCTTGTCCCTGTGGTAGGAGATCTGTATCGCTTCGTCGTGGCGGCTGCCCCGGTGGGTTGGAGTATTGCTGCTGAGATGGCTGATTGGATGCCATGATCGCGTGTGCGGAAGGATGCGGCGCGGCGCAGAGGATATGGATGGGCTACGTTGGGGCCGGGGTGGTGCACGATCAGATCCTCGGTTTGCTTGAGAATAGGATGCTTGGATTGAAGGCTGCGTGAAAGATGCTCGTGGAGTAGTTCACATGGCGTGTGGACTTGTGGTAAACCCGATGCTGGGGCTACGTCACCTGTTCCAGAATCATAGCTCAGGCTAGGCGATCTTCAGTTAGCGTGGCACCTACAATATACTTCGTACCCATCTCCTCCCGCCTTGACTGTCCGTGAATATCCTTCCGCCGGACTTCTGGGACTCCACTCTCAACCACCGCGCCAGGACGCACGCATGCCAGAGGACGCCGGGATTGGAGCCGCCTCGTCAGGTGCCGTCTCCAAGAAGCGAGCAGCAGAGGACTTTCAGCGCGCCTACAAGGCTTGTATCAATTGCAGAGCCAGAAAGGCGAGGTGTGTTCTTACGACCGACGGCAACAACCTTGTTCCGCCCTGTCAAAGATGCCGCCGAGAGATGCGAGAATGTGTCTTCAGGGCCGAACGGTCGTGGACCAAGCGGCCCAAACAGTCCTCGTTGGAGCCGGATCCAAATGAGCCTCCAGATCAGGCTGTCACAAATGTTTCTTTTCCCTCCATTATCCGGAACGGAAGTGGCCCAGATCATAGGTAGGCATTTTGTTTTTCACTGCAATGAGTCACGCATCTATTTGTGCACACCTCTTTGAGGTACTGTGACACACTTTTCACCAGTTTCTAGTACCGGCCGTATCTGCGACGCAGATGCTGACTACATTTCCAGTGTAGAATCGGGTGCTCGAAGGACCTCTGGCGCCGCATCCATACCCCCAATCACGTATGATAATGCGTCTCCAATCCAAGAGCGAGCTCGAAGAGCGTCTTCTCCTGTTGCTCCCGGAAGGCTCGCCGACTCCGTTATGCGCACCGTAGTCTCTAGCTCAAATGATGCATTGAATCTCCTTTTTGAGGCAGCCCACCACAGAGACACGCTTGGTCCTCCAAACGACCCCGATACGACAGAACCAAGCCCAAACAACCAGCCTTTAACCTACGGATCTGGTGATACTCCTCCTGCTATGTCATCTTCGAGGGGAAGGGTTGGCAATTTGTCCAAAGCGTCGCCCGAAACACTTCGCACCTGGAATGCGTGTCGCTTCGTACAGATAGGCTGGTTCTCCGCCCAGGAGGCAGTCACTTACGTTGATCTGTTCTTCAAGAATCTCTCCTTTTTGTCTCCCGTACTGAGCGACTTCTACAGTGACCATCAGAATCATCTGCTGCTCATATCACGGGATCCCTTTTTGTGCTCCACGATTTTGATGATCTCTTCGCGATACAACATTCTGCCAGGCGTAGGTGGAATGCCGCGCAGCTACTTTATCCACGATCGGCTATGGGAGCAATGCCAGCGGTTCATTATGATGATAACGCTTGGCCAAGAGAAGGCGTCCAGGGCCAAAACTCGCACGATCGGCTCAATAGAGGCTCTGCTTCTCATCGCTGAATGGCACCCGCGAGCTCTACATTTCTCGACGGGGAGCGATGGCTGGGACGCTGAGGTACGTTGGCTTGAAAAATGTTTACGAGAGGAGTGCAGAGGCTTACGTTCTGTAGCTAATGAGCGCACCCCTTTGTACAACGCATACAGATGATGATGATTTACACTCCAAAGACAACTTCTCGTCCAGTCGATGGCTTGAAGATGTGGTAGAACCTGCGAAACGAAGCGACCGGATGTCTTGGATGCTTCTAGGTACCTTAATGGCTTCTATAATTTTCTACTTGGTAACTGTGTAACTAATTATTTTCTCACGCAGGCTGCGGGCTTGCCCTAGCTCACGAACTAGGCATCTTCGACGAAAACTCTAATTTCGACAAAGCTCACGATGCTTCAAACCCAATGCCGGCGGGAACCAAGCAGTTTCGATGCATTCGAGCACAGAAGCTGCTATACGTATTCATTGAACAGCTTTCTTTCCGCCTCGGATGTACCTCAATGA
This sequence comes from Mytilinidion resinicola, assembly GCF_010093595.1. NCBI lineage: Eukaryota > Fungi > Ascomycota > Dothideomycetes > Mytilinidiales > Mytilinidiaceae > Mytilinidion > Mytilinidion resinicola. The sequence continues at coordinate 1,631,220 of NW_022985443.1, forward strand.
TACCCCAGAGCCTAAATCACGTTCTTTTGGCCAAACCTCCGCTTGCCTCAATTTCGCCATATGAAGAACTATGGCTGGTTCATATGAGCGCTTGGGTCGAGCTCACGAAAATCTCAAAGTCCGTGTCAGACATGCTCTTCCCATCTGCAGCGGTCACCAGAAAGACGCTCCGAAGTGGTCGCTACGTCGGACTTTTGCAGCATTTCCAGTCTCAGCTTAAGCAGTGGCTCAAAAAGCACGGCAACATGAACAGTAAGCTTCACGAAAGACGTCAACATCACCAATACTAACGAAATCACAGTTGCAGACCGAGATCTGAATGACATGATGTGCATGGAATACCAATACGTGAGAATCCACACAAACTCGCTCGGAATGCAAGCAGTCGTCGAAAGAACACTCGCTGAAGCCGACGCGAACGGGCTACAGAGTGAGGCTTTACCGCTAAACATAGAACCGCTTTCTATAGACTACGACTTCATTCAGGAAGTTGTGGACGGGAGCTGTGACATTCTTTTAAAAGCCATTCGACTCGCAGAAACCGGCGCGCTCCATTACGCTCCCGTCAGAGTCATCCTCAGGACTGTCACGGCTTCGGTATTCCTTATCAAGAGCTTAAGCCTGGGGGCCCCAAAAACAAGACTGGAGTCATCTCTAGAGATACTCGATAACTGCATCAACGCATTGCGAACAAGTACCATGGAAGATGGACATCTTGCTGCGCGTTATGCTACCTTATTGGAGCTGCACGTCACTCGTCTTCGGAATAATCTTATAATCTCCGCAAGACCTCCCATGTTACCACCGAGACAGGCATCGGTGGACAGTCCCGCCGGCTTAGCGTTTCTGAGTAATCAGAATGCTGGAGATTCTGGTATCGCGTCTCTGGTTGAGGATATTAACGGTATGATGTACACGGATGATTGGCTTTCGCTAGTACGTATTAGTCAGGATAATGACTGTCGAAAGAAGCTAATTGGTGGGCAGCCATTCAATCCTTCAATGGCGCCGTTCGAAATCGGCACCGCACAAACGGCTTTCGGGACTGATGAGGGAAACCTCGATTTCTTCTGGGACCTGCCAGCTTGAGACTTTGTGACTGAAGCCCAGCTGCATTACAACTGCTGGGGATGCGCCCATGACTTTTCAAAGCTGGCTGATGGGCATTGCCCATCGAGGCCGGAATCAGATCACCTTTCACAAGCTCTTGATCGATCAGGCACCTAACCGGGTGACTATGAGAGTTAACATTAAGTGCGCCTACAAGATGAGTATACACGCATAACTCAAACAGTGCTGCATTAAAGTCGTTTAGGTGGCACATGCTTACGTTTGGAGGGCATAATGTAAACGTCTGCATGTGTTGAATGGGACGTGAGAAATCAGTATGAGAACAAGAACCTAGAAATTTCGTGGCAAACAGAGCATTAAAACAGTGGATAGAATTCCGGCAACCGCTAAATTACAGCATCAAAGTAAGCTCGGACATTTCCTACTGCCCTGTGGATCAGACTAGATTCCCGCGCAGCTCCTGTTCTCGCTCGATGGCCTCAAACAACGACTTGAAGTTTCCGGCTCCGAATCCCGAGAAGTTATTTCTCTGTATGATCTCAATGAATACGGTTGGGCGGTCCATAAGATGTTTTGTGAACAGTTGCAGCAGGTATCCCCCTTCATCGAAGTCGATCAAAATATCCAAGCTTTTCAGTGTTTCGAAATCCTCGTTCAACACCATTCCTTGTCTCTTCAGTCGGAGCTGCATGGATGCGTAATACGTCTCTGGGACCTTGATGAATTCCACTCCTCGAGCCTTGAGATTGGTGATGTCTCGGATGATGTTGTCCGTTCGCAGGGCAATGTGTTGAACGCCAGCGCCGCCGTAAAAGTCAACATACTCTTCGATCTGCGACTGCTTCTTTCCTTTCGCGGGCTCGTTGATAGGCATCTTGACTACATCGTTTGGTGAAGCCATGACGATTGATTTCAAGGCGGAGTATTCTCTATTTTCGGTAAGCGTCTCTCTTACATCAGATTGAGTGGACCGGACAGGTAGCTTACGTGCAGATATCCTTGTCGTCAACGGACCAGAACCGATGGAAGCCGAGGACGTTCTCGTAGTAATCGCATACGTTCTCCATCTCATCCCAGTCCTGATTTCCGACGCAGTGGTCGATGGCTTCAAGTTGCACTTGTGGTAGAAATCGCGATAGTGGGTCTTTTGCGGCTGTCTCTGCTCGATATCCCGGTAGGAATATGTCCTGATAGTTGGACTTCTCGATGAGAGTGTGGGTGGTGTCGCCATATGTCTTGATGGTCGCTAGTCGTACTGATCCGTTCGAGTCTGAGATGGTCTTTGGCGCGGACACACTTTCGGCACCCCTTTGCACCGCTTGGTAATACACGGCATCGACGGAATCTACTTCAAACGCAACATCTAGAAATAGTAAGTATATTTCGCGTAAGTTGTTTACAATGCTGAACTTCCACACACCTTTCACTGCATCGCCATGTCGCTCCTGATGCGCATGGATTTCCTTTAATAACTCCTCATCCTCTGGACTGAATCTATCTGCTTGTGCCAAGCATCGTAGTGGCGATGTAAGCACGAACGTGACGCTGCCGTTGCGGATCACGTGGGAGGCGATGGCTCGGGATCCAGTTTCTAGTCCTTTGTATGCAACGCGTTCGAAGCCCATCCGCGAGACATAGAAGGCAGCGGCTTGTTTTGCGTTCCCGACGTACCAGTGGACATGGTGGTAGCCTTTGTAGCTGCTCAAGTCCTGGCTAGCTTCGGAGTGGCTGCTTGGGGATCCTAGAGGGGAAATAGCGGAGGGCGCCATGCTTGAGATTTTACAGTAGTAGAATAGGGTATTATGGCGAAGCAAGGAGCACAGTAGACTAAGTTGTTCTTGTGGTGGTGTGTAGAAGGGAAGATATAGATACAAGTCAGAGATGCCACCACGCTAGAATATATTGCACGAAAGTCAAAGTCAGAGCGCGGGAACGCGCGGGTCAGCCGACGACATAACAAATCAGATATTCTCCTCCGCACTCCCATGGACGATTGTGTGGGTGTGACGACTGCGTTACCAGATAAGCCGACGAAAGGTGAAAGGATTTCCGTTTTGGGCGTGCACGTGATACCAAGACTGGCAACCAGTGGATACCGCCGCCTTGAATAGCCGCTCCGCACCAAACCCGCCGACAACGAAACGCTAAGCCGTGGCATGATGAATCGTCTTCCACGTTCGCAATGACCGCAGCACAGAGCGCATCCGAGCGAGTGTCGCATAAGACATACTCACTCCATACTTACCACCTCTAGACGCTAATCAGCAGCTTCCAGCATGGCGGTCCCAGAAATCCAACTCTCGTCAAACGATGCGCATGTTCTCTCCGCCCTCTTTGACCCCGAAGCCTCCTCATCATCCTCGGCCGCGAAGATAGAATCCTCTCTACCGCCACTACCACACATCTCCCACGATGAGATCGCAGCACTACACACCACCGAGCGCGCCGCAATCCTTCCCATCGCGATCCCAAACCCTTCAAAGCCTGAGATAGAGCGCTCCATTGCAGCCCTCTCACAACTTATAGACTCGCACCCACGATACGCGAGCGCATACACAAACCGGGCGCAGGCGCTGCGATTAGCGGTTGAAGACGATCTATTCACCGTAGACGACGATGGGACCGTCGAGCGCATCTTTCTGGACCTAGCGAAGGCTATAGAACTTGCGACGCCGGCATCGCAGAAAGAGGCTGTGTCCCCTCAGCAGGCCAAGGTTCTCGCCGCAGCGCACTCGCATCGTGCGTACCTATACCTCAAGGCGGCAAAGGTGGCTTCGGAATCGCCTTCTATGAAGCTTGAATCTGGGTCCCAGCGGATAAAAGGCATGGGGCACGAGAGACTAGAAGAGATGGCGAGCCGGGATTTTGAGGCTGCGGGAAGATATGGGGATAGAGTTGCGAAAGATATGGCGGTGCGCACGAATCCGTATGCGAAGATGTGTGGAGCGATTGTCAGGAATGCTTTGAAGGAGGAGGTGGCGGAGGGGAGGCGGTGATGGCAGCATTGATATATTGCATTGTTTAATGGCGTTATGTGGAGTTTGAGGCGCTGAAAACAGGTAGAGACGTTAGAGAGTGCGGCGTAGACTGTAGAGCGGCACAGTACCTTGGTCGAGAGTGTTTCAACGGTGAGGCTGCTTCGGGACGATCAGTTGACTTTCATAGAGCAGTCGAATCATATCACGAGCCAAGAGTTCGCCGAGACGCATACTATACTTCTTTCACAGTGATGCCGAGGAATCAATGAAGTATCGTGATGTCGCGTGGCAAAGACGCGCGCGTAAGTGCTGTCCTAACTCTTCTAGGAAATCCAACATCTACGCCGCGAACCTACATACGCCGCGACACTACCCTCTATCTTTGGTACTAAACGGCACAGCTGCGCTTCGAACAGATCCCGTGGGTATATTTGAACGTGTCCTTCGTTTTGTAAACACGTTTCTCTCAAGCTTTCCCTTAGTTTTCATTCTTCCTAGCTTAATCATGGACTCATTCGTTTTTCGCGTGTTTTTTCTTCTACTCGTAGTCTACACGATTTCCGTGAAATCTTCGCCAATCATAAAGTCGCAAAATGTTCTCAAAGGTCCGCAGGCCGGCCAAGTCATCAACTCAACCCGTCTCGTTCTCAAACTCGACTGTCCCGAGTGTCCTGATGTCGACAAGACAAGCCATAGCGCCCTTCATCACTTGTAAGAGCCACCCTTCCGCTCCTGAAGTATTGTCTTGCTAATAACCTACAGATATATGACTTGAGCATAACCCACCACTACCCACCAACTGTGGTTTGGACACCCCCGCACGCAGCACTCCCAGTCTCAAAATCAGATCGCCACTTCTTCCCTCCGTCATCAAAAGCATTGGGGAAGCCCTCGCACCCCCTCCTTCTAATTTCATCTTCTTTCTCCCTCGACGCCTACATCGAAGACCCCACGCCATGGGCCGACTACAGCATGCAGGCCGGAACCATCGAAAGCGTCTTGATCCGCACTTCCTCTCCGTGGAACATTACCCGCGTCTCATTCGTGCCATCCACGTTCGAGGAACTTCCCGTAGCGGTCATCTATTTGCTCAACTCTCTTCCCGGTGGAACGACAATGCGGTAGCGGATGGACTTTGTGTGGTGGGAGCTTGTGCCGGCAGCGGATTACTTTGGGGATGCAAAGGATGCAGTGCCAAAGCCGAGGGCTGATCGACCGTTGCCAGCGGGTTTGGCAACGAAGTTGCAGTGGCTGGCGACTGAGAGGTATGAGGGGCAGCTGGCTTGGGTGGAATGAGCAAGTCGGCGCGTGAGAGGTAGTTCCTAATGGTGTGCGGAAGGACCCCCGCATACAGTACGAGCGGACAAGAGAAGAGGTTGGGAAGGTGCAGAAAAGTTATGCGGACAGAAAACGTAATGACGAAGGCAGATCTGATAGCAAGAATAGCCAAGATACCCATTTATATGATTTTTAATCCTTTCTGGTGCATCTCAAAGGACGATGAAGAGCTTTTGGTACGCTCTTGATAATGTAGGTGAACGTCTGTGGTCCTCCAGGCCTATTCATCTCATGAAAACACAAGATGTTATTTCCGTAAGGGGGTGAACGTCTATGGTCCTCCAGACCTATTCATCTCATTTCCGTAGAGAGGTGAACATCTATAGTCCTCCAGGCCTATTCATCTCATGAAACACAAGATGTCATTCCTATGAGGATCCAGATTGGAGGACCGCGATTCTGGTCGTGGTTAGCTATCTAAGGCCTCTCATGTCTATCCACCTTCCGAATTCTTATAATGTCATTTCCAGAAGCTTTAAATTAGAGCATCTCTTTCCTGGGTTCGTTTGGCCATCTGAAGACTCTCCTGCCTATTTAACCTTCAAATTCTCACAACGTCATTTCCATGGAGGCGTACATTAGGACACGGCGTTTCTAGATGCAGTCCGCTGTCTGAGGTCTCTTATGCCTATTCATCTTGTAAAAACATATAATGTCATCTGCAGCGGCTGCAAATCAGGGCATCGAGTTGCTGGGTACATTTAGGTATCTGAGGACTCTTATGCACATTCAACATCTAAATCCCAACGATGTAATTTCCGGGGCTCGTAAATCATGCGCCTGCCGTTCGCGTGTTGGTCTCGCATCTCCCTAATCTACCGGCGTAGATTGGAGGTATTCTGTTGCCATTTTGACGATACAGGTAACTGTCTGTGGCCCCTCAGGCCCATATTCATCTTCCAAGTTCTCACGATGTCATTTCCGCGGGCTTCGGAACAGGGCATCGCGTTGCCGAGTGTGGTCACCTGTCTGAGGACTCTCATGCGTATTCATCTTTTGATTGTACACGATGTAATTTCATGGAGATCTAGAATGGAATACTGCACTTCTGGTCGTGGTTAGCTATCTGAAACAGAATGGCTATACTACATTTATGGATCGTAAGGACCAGTTGCTCGTCGGCCACTCAAAACCTCAGGCGGTCCATTTTGCTTGACAAGGAAGACATCCTCGTGACGTATACCGAATCTCCCAATCAGGTAAACGCCTGGTTCATTGGTGAACGTCATACCAGCGCGAAGCACCTGATTATTACCTTGATGTAGGTAGGGTGCTTCGTGCGCCTTGATTCCGATTCCATGGCCCACACGATGAGTGAACATGGCTCCATATCCAGACTGGGTTATGATAGCACGAGCTGCAATGTCGACGTCTTTTGCCCTGTTTCCAGGTATGAACGTCTCTGCAGCGGCGCTCTGGGCGTCCAATACTAGCTGCCAGACTTTCAACTTTTCTTCGCGGAGGCTGGAATTGCGCTTGGGAGATGAGAACCAACCAGGGGTAAAAAGAGCGTAAAAAGCTTCGACTCTGGAAGCCTTGAGGGGAGGAATGAAGAACGAACGGCAGATGTCTGACGAGTAACCAAGATAGTGAGCTCCGACATCGATCAGAACCATCGTGTCCTGTTCCAGAACCTTGTCTCCTGTCACAAAGCCTCCATGGGGAAGTGCGGCGTTCTCTTCAAAGAGCACAAGGTCAAAGAAAAGAGAGAATCCGATGGACAGTAAGGTGTTATCGAGGACAGTCATAACTTCATCCTCAGTGAGGCCCGGAACAAGACAGCTTCGGACTGCTCTTACTGCTTCCACGGTCCCAGTGTTAACGGCTCTAAGGATTTCGATCTCCGCGGAGCTCTTTTTCTGCCTAACGGCTTCGGCTTCACTGTCCAGCCCTACGGTGTTAAAGCCGTTGCTCGACAGACCCCGGACAATGAAATCCCTCATCTCTTCATCAACCATGATTAATGGGTCTTTTTTATGGGAAAATAGTCCCTGTTTCAGAGTTTGATACGGATTCCAATGTTCTTCCCAAGTCACGATGTTCAAGCTCTCCTCTGAGGGTATCCCCAGCATTCTGACCCTCCCCTCTTCAAATTTGGGGCTCAAAAATGAGGTTCTGGCATGGATCTGTCCATCTTTTTCGACTCTCGGCTCGATAATCATCAAAAAGGGGCGTTCCTCGGGTTCCCAAGGCTCCCATGACGTTTGAGAAATGTTGCCGTAGTATGCAAAGGTATAGCCAGGTTCCAAGACAAAGCCATCAACTCCAGAAGCCGCGAGTGCCTTCGCCAGTCTATTCCGACGATTGATGAACTCGTGGGACGTGATGGGCTGCGCGTCATGGAGGAACGAGGTATCCCGATGGATTGTATCGACAGAGCATTGCTGAACGCGCTCGATTACTGATTTCTGCGTCCATAGTAACTATTGAAGAGGTCAGAACCGGCATTTCGTTTCAAATGGATTGACATACAAGAGCCACTAGTATTGGGACGAGTAAAGCTATGAGTGTGTTGCCTATTCGAATGCGATGGGCGCAAGCTTTCCCCAGTTCCCCCTCGTCTTTTGAATACTCAGACGAGTCCTTCATCTTGGAACAGGAAAATCGTCATCTCGAGTTGAGCGGGTCTAGTATCCACGCTGGGCATGAAAAAAGTGGCACACCCATCAAGTACTCTGCCCGTGTGTACGAAGTACACCTATTTGCCACTGCATGAAGTTGCTTCAACAAGGGTCCACACAGACCAGAGTGAAGGGCTTTATCTCGTTCCAACTCATGAAAATTCTCTGAATCACCCAAAGCAGTGGCAGACAGGTGTACACATGAGACAGCTTGTTCTGGAATTAGTGTGCCACCTTTTCCATGCCCCGTGTGGTATCATGCTATCGATTTGTTATCGAGGCTCACTCGCGTCGGAAATTAATTGGGGAGGCGAGACTGCTTTCCGCAAAATAGTTATCTACTATTAAAATTAACCACATCTAGATGGATACCTCTTAACTAATTACTAACAAAAAGAAGTAACAAATAATAGATTTCTTAATATAAAAAGGTTCCTCTAAGATGGGTATAATAATAGCGAGGTTAGTAAATAATATATAAAAGTATGCTATTTGTTAAAGGTATAGAGTCGATGCAGAGAAAGATAGAACAGAGTTGTATGGATAGATAGATAGAATTGTATTGCTTGAGTTCTTCTTTTCATCGACGGCAGCGGAGTTGCACATATATGCATACGTATAGCATTGTGAAACGTCCTCTAACGCTTCTGTAACGTTATCTCACTTTTCCTGTTCAAAACGTTTACTGTATCACGTTCAAACGTGCATATGTTAGAATATAGTAAGCGCTATATTTCTAAGCTTCTAGAACCATCTAGAATCAGATGGAACCAGATGGAATCTTGTGGAAGATTCTCTTATAAATCAAACTGTATTTATAATACATGGAAGTATCTAGAATATGCTAGTGTAAGCATTACAAACTATGCTTTTAATAAGCATAGAGACACTTCTAGTACTTATATATTCGAGTATATAGAGGCCCAACCTCCATAAGATGGAAGGATATCTAATTCAATCAATTCAACATCCATCCTGCTACCGCTCTATCTGTTGATCCTTCCTATACAACCTTTACAGCATAGTTTTAGTTGTTTTGAGAGCTTTATGCATAGGGATATAACGCTTATGCTATTATAATCCTTACACTATTTAATATAAATTAAGCTTTAGGATTAGGAAACTAAAATTGTGATTAGTATAAAAAGACTATTATAGCCTAGGTCTAAGCTTTATTTCGTAAAAGTAAAGTAGTAGTAATTCAGCTTCTTTATATAGATAAATAGTCTATTAAGTAGTATAAATAATAGAGTTAGGCTAAAAATTATTTACTAAACTATATTCTATATATTTCTACTAAGTAGTATATAATTATATAGGCCTAAATATATATAAGAAAAAATCTTTATAGTGTAGGTCTATAATATCTAAATAATAGAAAGCCTATAGAAAGTAAAAAAAAATAGAAATAAAATAAAGGTTCTATCTATCTATCTATCTATCTATCTATCTATCTATCTATCTATCTATCTACTAGATCTTAGCTAAATAGAAGTATAGAAGTAGGAAAATGCTTGATTGATTCACTTCTAAGGTATTGGCAGCGTAATGCTGTGAAGCATTCCCAAGCACACAGGCACCCACGATGGATGGCAGATGTCAACTCCTTCTTATCGGTTTTTGGCTGGCGGGTTTTGTGGACCTTGTATTTATATTGCTTGCGGCGCATTATAGGCATGATTGTGATAAATAGATCGGTCCAGCTAGGTCTTAAAAACTTCTATTGTACTTCTGGCGCATCCGGTGAACTAGTGCAGATTTAAAGGCACAGGTGGAATAGGTGGGATTAGAGCGGAGGAAGCCCTTTTCTAGACGTATTCTTTACCGAGAGACGAAGCTAAATCTGCTGAAAGCTTGCTCGTGCGAAGCGTTTTTGTCCAGATTATCCCTTTTACGGCTGACTTTTGTGGCTTGATATCCGCACTAGTTCATGGGATGCGCCTTGACGCTGTAAGAGATTGTTCGTTCTCTCTAAGCCACATTATTGGGAGCGTGTACCCCTGGCAGACTGCATGCGGGTCGGTAAACTCCTGAACACAACAGATCATGATCAGCAACTTTCCCGATAGCTTAATGCGCCACGAGAATAATGGAGCTCACGTACATTTAAGGACACATCCGCTGCCAAACGTACAGATAAAGAAATCTCTGCTCCTTACAAGTCGGCCAGCTCTTGTCATCACTATGCTACAATTTACCACCTTATGGCTCACCGTGTTCACGGCTGTAACAGTCCTCGCAACAGATGCTACCATCATATCGCCAGCCAACGGGACAAAGGTCAAACCTGGAGCAATCTTCCCTTTTGAGTACAGAACAGCGGCTGACTACTGCGTGTCGAGCTACAATTTCACGGTTTATCTGAACACCCAAGATCCGACATCCTTGTAACGTCTTGGCCACCCGTTCGAGCCAGCCCCGGTCGAGCCACCCGGTTAGCGTATTGGGTGGCGTATGAGGCTTGCAGGGGCAGAGGAGTGAATTGACTCCTTTGCCTTGTAGAGCTGCAGCTCTCTCCTTAGCCGTTAATTCCTCCTGTTCCTTTGCCTCACGCTCCTTTATCTTTTAAAGCGCTTCCTCTACAGTAAGCTGCTGAGCCTCCCCAAAGTACTTCTTTATATGGCTCTTTCTACTCTTCTTCTGCTTCTCTATAAGATTATTATTAAGAATTTAAAGTGCAGATCTATTAGTAAGAGCAGTTAGAGAGAGATCTTGTAGAAGTAAAACAGTGGAATAAAGCTGGAGAGGAACCTGTTTAAGAAGCGCCGCAATAAGCGTATTAATCTTATCTAATTAATCTTTAGTTGCTTATATATTAACTTATATACTATTCTAATTAGTTATACTAATAAAAGGAGGTGTTTTTAGCCTAAATTTATGCAGTACTAATACAGGATTAAAAGGTAATAGGCCTGCCTTTCTCTATGCGCTAGCAATGTTAATTTTTATTATTACTTATTATATTACGCGTTAATAAAAGAGAAGAAATTGCTTATTTAAAATATGCTCTGCCCTAAAAATACTATACTTATAAATCTGCTTCTTATATGCCTTTGCAACCGGTAAAAAGATACTAATATTAAGTGGCTGGAGAATATAGGTAGAGTATATTAGAACAAGAATAAGCAATATGTTTCTTTGTTCTATTATCTATATATATATATAGATACAAATCTATTTATAGATCCTTTGTTCCTTTGTTCCTTTGTTCTAACAAAGAACCCTTTATTATTCTTTATTCTAACAAAGAACTCTTTGTCCTAATAAAGGACTTATTGTATATAAAGAGGCTTTGTCTTAATAAAGAGACGTTAACGTATTCCACAAGCGAGCCGTCCACCCAAGCGAGCCGTCCACTTTATCATGAAAACCTGCCTCAAACGTTAATTGCTCCACAACGCCAATAGATATCAACTAGATACAAGTTGTAGCCTGATCTGCAGCAACCTCTGCATCGTTTTTGCACGTACGAATGTTGTGCCCTGACTCGCCGCAGCGCCCACAGCGCCGCACGATTCCATCAGAGCCTGCTCCACCTTGCTGCTTTTTGCTTTGAGCGTCCTTCTCGAGCCGTTGAGCAGCTATTTGAGAGCCTGCTTCCATTATCAGAGTTCCTTCCCTCTGAATGCGCTTTTTTTTGCGCGCCTTGCGCTTTGTGGCGGCTTTATTTGCCTTTTGAAGGCTGGTAACGGTATCGCGCAGCAGCGCAGCTTGATGCATCATGCTTTTAGCACCTTTGGAGAGGCTATTAAGCGAGTTAAGAATGGCTGTAGGCGAGCTATTTTGATGCATTTAAATGCGCTCATAAATTAAAGCTGATTAAGAGCCTAGCTTAAGAGCGTTGCTTGGTGTTTTTAATTCCTATAGAACCTCCACGGCGGCAGGCGGAGGCAACAGCGTACGGAGCCTAATATTAAGCTTTAATAGCACTGCTTCTGGATTAAGTGGTATAAGGCCTGCGCCTTAAAAGCCTGCGCAAATATTGCTTTTTATAATTAAGCTGTAGAAAGCTGCTTTAAATGCTGGCAGGAACTCTAGCTTAGTGATATAGTTAATATAGTAGCGCACTAAGTCCTTAATTTGGCGCCTATACGCCTTTTTTATTAGCATAAAGCAGCTAATATTAAGCGGCTGTAGCAGGTGCGATAAATGCGCTAGCATACAGAGATTAATAATATTATTCTCCTTGTAAATCTGTTGGAATTCGAGCGAGATATAGCTCTCGTGGCCATTAATAATTAGCAGCCGGTGCGTGCCTATCGTGCGATCTTTTGTATGCGCATTGAAATGGTGTAGCCAGGTAATACTAAGCTTATTTATTGTCCAGCTATTATCGCTTACTACTATAACCTAATCTGGTGGTATATTGTTGCCCTTATACTATATAGAAAGGTGGTATATGCCTGCAAAGATAATAAATAGTGGAATAGCCCATCCACAGGCATTAACACCTTAGATTATTATTGTCTATTCGCGATTGCCTGGCTGCACAGATTTTGGATAATTACGGCGCTTAGAGCCTGTTATAACTACGCCCGTTAAGATGACACCTATTTGGAAGCCGGCTTTATTAAAGTTGTGTGTATCTTTATCCAGGATGCTATACTTTGCTTTTATATTGCGCACAAGCTCAAACCAATTGCTAATAGCTTTTGGATCCTCGCATAGAGCTCTTTAACGGTCGTACTTTCAATTAAATTGTGTTTTAAGCTCAGGTGTTCGCTTGACAAAGTTCTCTGGCCAGTTCTTGCCAACTTGGCCGGCGGCGCGCTTAGCAAGCAATTTGTTGGCCATCTCTCGTACAGCATACAAGCTAGGCGGAAATCCTCGCAAATCCAGGTCGAGTATATGTTGAGTGATAACTGATTCCTCTAGCTTTGAAAGCTTCTTCGAATTAGGCTCAGAATCGCGTCGTGGGGTTGTTCCAGCGCGTCGATCTCGAAGTGTGCTTCTGGGGACGTCATATGTTGTAATAGCGCGCCGTTCGCTTGTAAATTGCTGCCGATTGATTGCTGCGATAGCCATGCATATTCGACCTTCATTTTGTATTGATTGCACGTTGTGTTGTCGACGCATGGTGGTTGGAAGTTGACGCGTCGCGTTTTCGTAATGAAGTGGACGGCTCGCTTGGGTGGACGGCTCGCTTGTGGAATACGTTAACTCTTTATTACAACAAAGACTACGTTCTAATAAAGAACGACTGAGGTATATTAAGACCGCTGCCTCGCTCCGTAAACTCGATAATCTTAATAAGACTATATACTAATTAGTAATACAACACCTATTTAAACCTTTACTATTTCACCACGTGCCTTATATACCTTTACAGAGTAGGGTAGTAGGCAGAGAGTAATAATCTTTATATCCTTATAATACTGCATAAATTTAAAAGATATATATAAGTTATAGCTATCTAGAATTAAGAGCCGGTACTTACTAATAGGCTTTATATAGCTGTTAAAATGCTTAAGCTAATATAGAGTAATATTGCAATCTATTAGCCGGCTAGGCTAACTTAAATAATAGTATAGGAATTAATTAATGCGTTAATCCAGGATTACTATATCTGCTTACCTTAGAAGATAATATATAGTAGAACTGCGTAGCTGCTTATATTAATAGCTATAATAGTTAATACCTAATTATAATTTCTAGGTTAAATTAACTAAGCTTTCTCTTCTTAAATAGGAAGAAAAACTTTGCAGCTATTTCCTACGCCTTTTATAAAGCCTTTCTTATCTATATTATATTAATCCTTAATAAAAATTCTATATTTCTTAATAGTTTTATTATAGAGAGAAAACCACTTTTCCAGCTCTTAATAATCTGCAGTATCCTTTCTTAATTAATTAAGGCAGTAAGTAAGCTTAGGCTTAATATTCGGATGTTGTTAGAGGAAGTTCTTATACCAGTTATAGCCAAGTATTTTAAAATCGCCTTTCTTTTGAAGTATATTGGCAGCCAGGCCCTCTAAGTATATAATTGAGATTGGCCAGCCCCAGGCCGCCATTTAAAGTATGCATTTAACAAGCGCATCTTCTTCCTGTACAGATAGACGTTGTTGTAATTGCTAAGAGGCTTGAGCTGATTGTCTGCCGGCGTTGCGCGCTTTTAAGGTTGAATATGGCACGTTGAAGAGCTTATGGGCTTGGAATAGCGATGGGACCGTCCCCTGGCGAAATGCATTAAGGGCAAGCTGTAGCCGCTCTTCTGCAGAAAGCTGCGCATCGTTTGACGTAGGTGGGGCCATATTTGGTGTACAACTTGTTGAGCTATTGAGGTAGACGTTAGGAGTTGGTGGAGCGAAGAGTAATCAAAAAGGGGGTGGCTCGACCGAGGGGCTAGCCCGACTGGGTGGCCAAGACGTTACCCTTCTAACACCTGGGCGCGAGGGACATTCTTAGGGGAGTTCGCATTGCCAAATTACCCAGGTAACGTCTTCTATCTAACCTCGTATTATGGCAGGAGATTGATGTTGACTATTGTAGGAAACCCATACCCGACCAACCTTCCACCATCAAACTTTACCATGCCAGACTTCTCTATATCACCGGGTGGATTTGGCCTGGGTTTGAAAGCAAGTAATGCCTACATCAAGCTGCTTGTACTTGAAGAGTACCAGACCTGTGCCGTGAGTATCACTTCTTATATGCACGTCGAGTTATCATATAACTAACAACGAAGTCAAAGGGCGGGCTAGGGAACACAATAGGCTTTCACTATGTTAATTTGGTTTACAATGCTACGAGCTGATGTGGAAAGCGGGAGTCGATGGAGAAGCGTTGGTTGGGGAGCTTGGGCAAAATCTGCCCGAACATGTATAACAGAGAGCAATTTGAGGAATGCAGGCCTGATACAATCGATTATCGGCCCTTATATTCGCGTAAAAGACCAACTATGACTTGATACTACGTCTTCATCTCTCTTCCTTACTACACTACACCATCGATATTCTTAGCATGCTATCCTCCCTGCTCCTATCTCTATCTATCTTTAGCTTGTTTGAAAACAGCTTGAACTTCATTCCGCGGAGTGCCCGGTGCGATTTGATATTGTGCAAGTTGTTGTTACTTGGGATATTCACGCGTGATATAGTGAGATGCTGCAAGATGCTTAAGGATTATTATCTCAGTGGTCTAGAACTAGATTTAGTCTAGGTGGCGCGACTAATAAGAAGATCAAATGAGAGGGGGAGTGTGCGATTAGTAGTCCCCTTCTTTTCAGTACTGGCATGAGAAAGGGGGACTACTATTAGATCCGCCCAACACTAATCCTTCTCAAGTCGATCCCGATTCAATTCCTTCGGGTTAACAGAGGGAATTCCAGAAAGATGCAACGTCAAATCGAGATCCCCCAGCAAGGTTCTAAGGACGTGGTTGACACCCTCTTTCCCGCCCAAGGCAAGCCCGTACACGTACGGCCGACCTATCAGCACCATCTTTGCTCCAAGAGCCAGGGCCTTGGCTATATCAGCACCACATCGAACACCAGAGTCGAACAACACCTCTAACTTATCTCCCACTGCATCGACTATCTTTGGCAGCATATCCAACGAAGCTACACCCCCATCCACCTGACGACCTCCATGGTTGGAGACCACGATGCCTTGGACACCTATCTCTGCAGCCTTTCTCGCATCTGCGACGGATTGAATCCCCTTCAGGACGATTGGTCCGTCCCAATTCTCCTGCAAAAACTTCACGTCTTCCCAAGAGTGGCTATGACCAGGGAACACTGTGCTAGCCCATTCGCCGGCTGCCGTCTTTAAGTCTTCCTCGATTGACTTCCCATGCTTCTCCTTGAAATGGGCTCGATAAACTGGGTCTGTGAAGCCAATTTCGACACCGATCTTGTCGGGACGCAAAAAAGGATTGTACCCTAGTTCATCAACATGTATTGACTGCTATATCGTTGCATAGAAATTACCATTGTCCATGTCGCTCGGTCTCCAACCAAGGATGTACGTGTCCAGAGTTACAAACAGGGCCGTGAATCCAGACTTTTTCGCGCGTTGGAGAAGGCTCTTCGTAATATGATTGTACTCGTTCATTGGCCAATAGAGTTGGAAGAAGCGTTTTCCAGTACCGTTGGCCTTCGCAACGTCTTCAATGCTTGTCGAGGAAGCGGTTGACATGACATAGGGAAATCGCTGCTCCTTCGCCGCAGCAGCGCTTGCTTCTTCGCCGTCTGGATTGAAGATTCTCTGAACTCCAACTGGAGCAACTGCGATGGGAAACGGATAATCCTCACCAAACAGCTTCACGCTGAGATCAGGAAACTCTGCCTTTACCAGGCGGCTTGGGACGATTGACCATTTCTGGAATGCAGCCCGATTCTTTGCTGCCGTCTCACCGGTACCGGCACTTCCTCCAACATAGCCCCACGACTCAGCTGAAAGGCGGTCTTTGGCTAGACTCTCCCACTTATTTGATTGAAAAGTGAGTGATGGACGCTCGAATTGGAGGCCTTTGTTGTAGATTTCCTTCTCGTATTCGAAGGGTGCCTCGTGTGATGCCTCGTGGTTGCTTTGGTTAGGCATCGCGTTGATCTTTAGAAGAAGTACGATTTTTGATAGGCAAGGGAACTGGACACGGGACAGACAAATGAGATAACTTCTACATAAGGCTAGGAGCATGCTACCTGAATTTGTGGTTCACTGACATCATCGCAGGATACAGGTAAGTCCGACATAAATCCTTAACGTCGAGATAGAGATGCGCACTTCATCCAGTGACGTAGATCGTGAAAAACGAGCGCAGGAAGCGAATTGATTTCAACAGGTCTAACGGGCATCCTGCCCACCCCATCAAAAATCGCAGAAACGCGACGCGTTACTCAACTACTGCCTCAATGCCTACACCACAACAACGAGAAGACCTCTTTAAAGAGGGCAGAATTGATCTAGCTATTCAAGCGTACAAACAAGGCCAAATTACAAGTTTCCGAAAAGCAACAAGCACGTACGACGTGCCCCGGAGCACCGCCCGGCTACGCGTCAAGGGCATCAAACCAAAACGCGATTCTATCGCATCGAATCGCCGTCTTACACCTGCACAAGAAGAGAGCCTCAAGCAATGGATTCTATCATCAGATCGACGCGGTATGCCGCCACGAATCGCATTCGTACGGCAGATGGCTAGCCTACTAGCTACCCAGTTGGCGAGCCATGGGTATATGACTTTATCAAGCGTCATAATGACCTACAATCCAAATGGAATCGCAAGTACGACTACCAGCGTGCTAAATGCGAAGATCCTGTGCTTATTCGAGGCTGGTTTAAACTCGTGCATAATATAAAGGCAGAATATGGAATTCAAGATAAGGATACCTGGAATTTCGATGAGACTGGCTGCCAGATGGGTGTTATTGCAACTGCAAAAGTTGTTACTGGAACAGATAGGGCCGGCCGGCCTA
Source organism: Mytilinidion resinicola (assembly GCF_010093595.1). Classification (NCBI taxonomy): domain Eukaryota; kingdom Fungi; phylum Ascomycota; class Dothideomycetes; order Mytilinidiales; family Mytilinidiaceae; genus Mytilinidion; species Mytilinidion resinicola. The sequence goes on from NW_022985443.1 coordinate 1,648,642, forward strand.
GAACTATACAACCGGGCAATCGAGAATGGGTCACAATTATCGAATGTATCAATGCCAGAGGGATCGCGATTCCACCACTCGTTATCTTTGAGGTGCACCAAGCTGCCTGGTATGAGGTTATACCACACAACTGGGCGATTGGCGTTAGTGAGAATGGCTGGACGACGAATGAGATTGGCCTTGCCTGGCTAAAGCTATTCCATGAGCATACAAAGGATCGCACGATTGGCACGCATCGACTGCTTGTGCTGGATGGCCACGGCAGCCACGTCAACCCCGAATTTGATCAATTCTGTATGGAGCACAACATCGTTGTTGTATGCATGCCAGCCCATTCGTCGCATTTGCTGCAGCCGCTTGATGTAGGCTGTTTCTCGACGCTAAAGCAGGCCTATGGACGCAGCGTTGAACAGCTTATGGGCCGCGGTGTCAACCACATTGATAAACACGAATTCCTGCCGCTATATAGGCAGGCCAGGCAAACAGCGCTACATCAAGATAATATACAGGCAGGCTTGCAGCCACTGGCCTTGTTCCATACAGCCCTGAGCGCGTGCTATCGCAGCTGCATGCCGAATTTCAGACGCCATCACCCCAACGCCGTCCACCGTCCTCAAATGCATCTTTGGCAGCCGAAACACCTCACAATATTGCTGAGCTACAGAAGCAGACAGCCTTAATAAAGCGCCATTTCCACCGGCATACGCATAGCCCATCAAGTAAAGCAGAACAAGCCCTTAGCGGGATCGTTAAGGGGTGTGAAATGGCGATGTCAAACGCTGTGCTGCTTACAAGCGAACTTGAGACGGCACGCATAGAAAATAAGCGCCAGAAACAAAAGAGGGCAAGGAAGCGCAAGTATGTAGCTAAAGGAGGGGTTCTATTAGGAACAGAAGTGGCCTCTCGTGCACAAGCTGCCCAAATAGAGGCAGAGGAGGCGCCAGCAGCGGCAGCGGCCAAGCGACCGCAGCGTGCAAAACCTAGGTGCAGCATGTGCGAATCAACTGAACACAACGCACGTACGTGCCCTAGACGGCAGGCAACTAGCTAGTAGATAGCTACACTAAATACAATCGTTCGTGGTTGAGCAATTCGCAATATTCGGCGTGGCGGCTTGGTGGGGTGGGCAGGATGCCCGCAGAACACGTTAAGGAGAAAGTACCGACAATATGTAAGGGAAAAGGATACGTAACATGTAACTTTATCGGGGTCGGCGAGACGTAAGGGATTTAAAGCCTAAACCTACTATTACTTCTTAGAAAAGAACTTATGCTATATAGTATATAAAGCAACGTTGATGTTTGTATGTAAAGGTTGTATAGGAAGGATCAACAGATAGAGCGGTAGCAGGATGGAAGTTGAATTAATTGAATTAGATATCCTTCCATCTTATGGAGGTTGGGCCTCTATATACTCGAATATATAAGTATTAGAAGTTTCTCTATGCTTGTTAAAAGCATAGTTTGTAATGCTTATACTAGCATATTCTAGATACTTCTATATATTACAAATACAGTTGATTCATAAGAGAATCTTTCTATAAGATTCCATCTGGTTCTAGATAGTTCTAGAAGCTTAGAAATATAGCGCTTATTATATTCTAACACACCCCCTAGATTAACAGATAGATAGGTTTTTATAGATAGATAGATAGATAGATAGATAGATAGATAGATAGATAGATAGATAGATAGATAGATAGATAGATAGATAGATAGATAGATAGATAGATA
>NW_022985443.1:1651364-1652945 GCF_010093595.1 Mytilinidion resinicola
CGATCTATTAGAACGACAGGACACCTCTGTACCGCCGCGGTCGCGCTTACGCCTCTGGACGAAACGACACCCGGACGACGACACCATTACTGGACACGCCATTACTGGAGCTAGGATCTAGGAGCCTTCTTCTATTAAAGTGTTACTTTATAAATGCTCTTCTCTACTAAGCCTTGCCTTTCTATATTACTGTCTATATCTTAGCTATTATTTTACTATCTTCTTTACTTTTCTATATTTGCTATAATAACCTGCTCTAGCTGCCCTACTAAATAACGTCTTGGCCACCTACTCGGGCCGGCCACCTAAACGAGCTATGCCTCTAAGCTTGCTTTTTTCCCTACTAACAGCAGATTCTTATACTTTATAGCTTAACTATTTGTACACTAAATATAACGCTAAATAGCTTAAACAACTCGGAGCTTTCCTAAAAAGAACGGATTTAGCTTACCCTTAATATATACCGCTAGGGGCCCGGTTTATTGCTTTATAAAGCCTATAAAATCTTCCAGGTCCTATACTCCACCTTAAAGGCTTGTAATAAGGGTAGATAATCTGCCTAGGTCTACTAGCGGTTATAATAACGTCTATTAGTTTAGGAAAAAAATGCCCTTATTAAATATATCCTTTAGACGGCAGCCTAGAGCTAGTTAATTATAATTAGATACTTAGAAGGCCTGGCTAAGGGCATACTTTAAAAAAAAAGATTTTAACCCTTTTAGCTATAACTAGTATAAAAACTTCCTTTAGCGCTATCTAGAAATTAAGCTAAAGCTTACTTCTACTATAATTAATTAAGGAAGAATACTATAGAGTATTAAAAGCTAGAAAAGGAGTTTTCTTTATATTAAGAAACTATAATAAGGTATAGGATTTTACCTAAGGATTAATATAATATAAATAAAAAGGGCTTTATAAAGAAAGTAGAAAATAGCTATAAGGTTTTTCTACTAATTTAAAAGAAAAAGGTATAGTTTATTTAACCTAGAGATTAAAACTAGGTATTAACTATTATAGTAATTAGTATAAGTAAATACTTAGTTCTACTATTTATTATTTTCTAAAAAAAGTAAATATAATACTTTTAGATTAAAAACTCTATTAACCCCTATATAGTTATTATTATTATTATTATTAAATTCTATTACGCTGGTGTAGCTCCCGTTAGGGTCCATGCAGCTGTTCTATCTAGGCTAGTTTACAAGGAGAAACCGTTTGCTGCCATGCAGCGTTCGGATGAAAACCCCGTCCTCTGCGGTGTATAGCGCTGAGCGCTCTTCTCGTTGTTGTATAGCTATTGGGGACACGTGGTAGATCTATCAAGTCCACCACGGAATAAGCCATCGTGATGCGTCTTCCTAAATCTGTCCGGGTTTTGCAGTCGTCCTCCTAGGCGCGGGTCGAGTTGATTCCGGAGTAGTGAGCTGGTTTAGGATTAGCGTGAGGGCACGCGTGCTGTCGTTTCGCACGCGTGCCCTTCGTTAAGGCGTTGGTCCTTGAATTGAATGATGTATGTGGGGGTAGTGCTGTATAGGCTGCGATATATGTGGGGGCTGCGGTATACGGGTGGATACAGCTGTT
>NW_022985443.1:1653630-1683106 GCF_010093595.1 Mytilinidion resinicola
GTATCGTGCGGCTAGCCGTGATGCCTTCGCCGCGAGCTTGCGGAGTTCGTCGCGCCTGCTTGGGCCGTACCGTGGTGTTCCTTTCGGCCTGTATTTAGCACGGACCGTTTCTCTTATGCGGCTGCATTGGGTTTCGATGTGCTCGCGGGCTGGCCCCTCGCGTGTGCGGTCCGCGTAGGCCACCGTAAGTTCCTCCAGCTTTAGCCGGAGTGGAGGGCATAATGTCTCGTGCTCTATCACCCTAATGTTTGTTATCTTATATGCCCCTAAAATAGCATAAAGGCACTAGTTCTATGCTATTTCAAGCTGCTTAATCTTTATTTTACTAATCTGCTCTTTTATACCCGGTATAGTATACTAGGAGGTGTATCTATATATAATAGCAGGCCTAATAACCGCTAAGTATATTATACGTGCTTTCTAGAAGCTTATACCTTAGGTTAATACTATAAGCCTTATAAGGGCCTTTATTTAGGCTATAGCTTTATTTTTTATAGTATTAATATATAGGCCCTATTTAAGTTTAGAATCTACCTAAACTTTTAGTAAAGCCCTATATATTAACTATAGCTTTTATATTAATAGACTTATAGGCTTTTATAAAGTATATTAGGTAGTATTTATTTAGCGTAAAAACTGCTTTATACTTTCTTACCTACTTTATATACCGGTTATACGCCTATTTAATAGCCCTATAGTTCTTTTCTATACTTTTGCTATATATAAAAATATTTATATTATTAATAAACCTATAGGCTGTTATATTACCGCGCTGTAGTATTAGTAAAAGTATACTAGTAAAAAAAAAAAAAAAATATTAGTAATAGGAAGAAGCCCTGCAGTATTCCTATAGTAACTATAATAGGTTCCGCTATAAAGTTTTTAATAGTAAGCCTTATAGTGCGGTTTTATAGGAAAAACCTTATAAACCTAACTATTTACTTTAGTACTTATTAAATCTATAGGTTATATATTATATATTTATATAATATATAGTTAAACGCCTTTAATATATTTAGGCTAAGAAATAATACTATAAGCTATAGATTTCCTTTTTATATAGTATAAATTTATTTAGTAAAAAGCTTAAGTACTATCTATATTAAATATTCTAGTTATACCCCTATTTAACTAAATAGAAGTATATTTTTTTCTTCCGCAATTTTCGATAGCTGTATAGCTATAATCTATTTAAATAGCTTATCTATTATTTCTAGTAGAGTAATTAGCCTATAGGCTTTTACTATTATATAAAACGCTTTTTAGGGCTTATATAGCACTACTATAATAGAATCTTTAAATAGCTAAAAATAGTATTCTTTATATAGGCACTTTATAAAAAACTAAGCTAGTATAGGCGCTAGCTATATTTTATACTTTTTAAAAAACCTGTTAGTAATCCCTATAATACCTAGGGCTTTATCTAGGGTAGTTTCTATTAGCGCTAAAAAAATATCCTTAATTATAATATCTAGTATAGTATTATATAGTTCCGGGTATTAGAACCCTTCTAGGTTAAATAAGTCTATATTAGCCAGAGGCGGAAAAAACTACTTTACTAGTATATATACTTTTATTTTATTATCTATATATAGAGTAGGGTTTTTAGGTCTTAAAAAAAAGGGAAATTAAGGTAAAGGTTTTAATTCCTTACTAGCTATATAGCCCTAATTAGCTAGCTTTTATATACTTTTTAGGTTTTTTATTACTTTTTCTACTATATAGCGCTATATTTTAGTGCTTTTCCTTTATATAGTTTTCTTTTTATAGTTATACTAAATATAGTATAATATCTAGTCCTTTATAAATTATAATAAGCGCTATATTCTATACGCCCTTCTAGTTTTATATACTTTTTCTAAGTATTTTTCTAACTATACTAGTAATACCTATTTTAATAGCCTTATAATAGGTACTATAGTAGCGATTATAGCCTATATATATTTATAGAAAAAGTATATAAATTTATTAAGGTTCTTCTCTATATTTTAAAGGTTATTCTAGTTATTTAGCTTATTTAGCTAGGTTTAGAGGTGCTCCTGCGCCTTTTTCTAGTTAGTATTCTTCTATAGCTAATATTATAGCTATTTTACTGCGCTTAGTAGGGTAATATTAAACTTTATATATATAGGGCGGTAATCTAAATTGCAGTTCTATTTCTTTTATACTATATAGGAAGTAGTTTATTCTATTAGCTATTCTATTATAAATATAAGGTTAATTATAGACTATAATATTCCTTTTACCTATATTTCTATACCTTTTTCTATAGCTAGGTCTATTCCTGCTTCTATTATAATACGGATAAGCTTCTCTGCTTACTTTTCCATGTTTATTACTTATATTCCTTTCTATAATAGGTAATATAGGTTTATATTACCTATAAAAACGTGCTCCGCGTTATTATTATTTAGTAGTAGAGGTAGTATAGCTATAATTTTATTTAGTTTCGGGTTATAAATATTATAAATTTAGATGTCCTCTCTACTAGTATAGAAAAAAAGGGTAATAAGGTTTAGTAAATAGTACTCTACTAACTACTAGTTAATATTAAGGTTTTTATTAATATATATATATGTTTTTATATATAGGCTTCCTTTATATAAAAGGTAATAAAACTTTATATAAAGTATTATATACTTTTATTGCTATATATTCTTCTATAGCTTTTATATTACTAGTACTAGCGGTTAAAGCTAGGCTCTCTCCGCTTTTTCTAGGAACTTTTTCTAGGTTTTACGGCTTTTATTAATATTATACTATATAATAGTAAGTATACTAGGTTATTTTAATATTAAACTATATCTATAGTATCTGCGGCGTTTACTACACCTATTTTAGCGTATAGTTGCTAGCTTATATTATTTTTCTATAAAAATAGTACTTAGGTAATAGTTTTAAGTTATAAAAGTCTATTTATATCTCTATATATTATTAATTAAGTTAACTAGGTTAGAGGCTATAAAAATAGTAATATAAAGTAAAAAGTATACAGTATCTAAAAAGGCGTTAAATAGGAAAATTGCTGCGTTAAATAAGTAGTCTATATTATTCCGTTAATCTTCGGCTAGCTTAGGTTCTTATTAGAATACTTAAATATCTTCGGTTATTCTATTCTTTTTAGTGCTATTAGCGCTGGCCCTAGTTTTATACTACCTTTATATATATTATTATTAGCAGCTTTTTTTTTCCTAGACTAGGTTAAGGTTATATATACTCTTAGCGGGGCCTAGGGCGTATATAAGCTCGGCCCTTTATTAGTATTATATTAGTATAGCGTCGCCTACCTTTTTAATATAGCCTGTAGCTAGGCCCCTTTTCTTATACTATATTTAGTACTATATACTAAGTGGTTTTTTTTATAGTTAGCGCACTTTTTAGTATCTATTACTATATATTATTTCATATTATATTCCCCTATATATACTATATATTAGATGTCCTTTTTATAGTATTTTATAATATACCTATAGCCCTAGTATCTAAAGCACTATATAGCTATAAAGCCTGCTTTATATTTTAAGGCTATTAGTAATTATCTACTTATTATAAATCCTTTTATAATAGCTTTATCTACTATTGCTTCCGTATATACGCTAGTAATAATTAAGCTAGTATATTAGCCTAGGTTCTCTCGCGCAGCCTTTATACCCTTTTTATTCTTTTATATTATTTTCTCGATAACTAGGCCTAGGTTAATTATCGCGTTGGCCCTAATAATATTATCTTTAAGTATTTAGCTTTCTAGGTTTAAGTTTTTAGGTACTTTATGCACTTCTATTAGCACTGCGGGCAGTTATATATATACTGTTTTACCTAGCACTTACACCTATTTCCTTTTCTTAAGCAGTGCTTTTTTTATAGCCTTATCCGCAATATATACCTTAATATCTCCACTTTATAGCTTTTTTATACTGCTAATCTTTATTATATCTAGTGGTTCGGCTGCTTAAAGCTTCTAGGTAATAGTTATATTTATATCTGCTATAGTTATAGTTCGCTTATTATTATTTTTAATATAGATAGTAATTTTATAGATATTTATAGGTTGCCCTATATACTGCCTATTTCCTGCTGCCTTCCTATATTACGCAGCTATACCGCTTAGTATAGCTAATAGTATTGTGCCTACTGCTGCTGCTGCTGCTGCAGTATACGTCTTCCCGTGCGTTAATAACGCGTGTACCTTCTTTTTCGTGTTCTTTATTATCTTTATTAGCTTTTTCTATAGTATCTGCCGTAGGTCGATCGCGGTATCCAAGAGGCCGAATAGAACGCGTCCTGTAAAGTTATAGAGGGTTTAGACGATCGTATTTATTTTAAGGGATTAGATTAGCTTATTCCGCAGGAGGTTTTATATACTGTGTGCTTCGTTAATAAGGTCTTAAACGTCCTAGTAGACGTTTTTAATAGGCTTCGGGTTTTAGTATTGGTTTTAGCGTTGTTATTATTGTTATTATTATTGTTATTAATGCTGTTGCTAGGGCGGCTGCGTATTAGGGGTCGCAATTCGCGGTATACCTACTGCGACGCCGCCGGCACTACTTATAGGGCTTTAAGGCTGCGTATAATTATTTACAGGGCCTTAAATAGCCCCTAAAGGCCCTTTTTAGGTTGTATTTCTAAGATACTATAGGGTTAATTATATTATATTTTTAATATAAACTATATAGAAGGGTAACTTTTACTTTATTACTTTTTTTTTTAGCCTAAATATTTTAGGGGCTTTTAATAAAGTATTTTATAAGAAAATAATATATAACCTATAGGTTTAATATATACTAGAATAAATAGTCTAATTTATAGAATTATTCCTATAGAACTAAACTATAAAACTTTCTATTAAAAAATATATTACTAAAACTATTCCGGTTAATATAGGTATACTATAAAAATCCTTACTTTTACTAATTTTATTTTTATTTTTTATAAGCACGCTCCTGCCGGTACTATAAAAAGGTAATATAATAGCCTATAGGTTTATAGATAATACTAATATCCTTATATTTAGCAGAAGTATAAAAGAAAACTGCAGGGTAATCGAAAGTGCGTATATATAGTATATAGAGTAGGCGAAAAAGCATAGTATAGTATTTGCCCCGGATAAGTATTACTTTATATACTTTATAAGGCGCTGTTTAAATATAGTAAATATAAAAGCTATAGTAAATATCTAAGGCTTTATAAAGGGCCTAATTATAAAGCTCTATATACTTAGAGTCTAGGTAAACTCTAAACTTAAATAGGGCCCGTATATATATATTATAAAGGAAAAGGCTATAGTATAAATAAAAGCCTTTATACAGCTAATAGTATTAATATAGGGCGTAAGCTTCTAAAAAGCATAGTATATATATTTAGCAGTTATTAGGCCGGTTTTTATATATAGGTGTACTACCTAGTTTCTAACGCTAGGTATAAAGAAATAAATTAGTAAAGCAAAAATTAAATAACTTAAAATAGCCTAGAACTACTTTCTTTATACTATTACAGGGGCGTATAAAATAATAGATATTAAAATACTTAAATATAAAACTTTTTACCCTTTTCTAAAGCTTAAGCTAGAGGAATTTATAGTAGCGTACGCGGACTATATATACGCAAGCTAGGCTAAAAAGCATATTAAAACCACGTGCTATACTATTAGAAATACTATTAAAAAATACTATAAGCCTAAGAAAACGCCTAAATATAAGCTAAGCCGGCGTAATATACTAAAGAAGCTCGCAGTTAAGGCTATAGTACTAGCCCTAAAGTATAAAGGGCAGTTAGATAACTTATATAAGCTTTTAAAATAAGAAGTAATATAGGAAGTATATAAAAAAAGGTAGAGAAATAAATAAAAGGCCTATAGAAAGAAATAAAGAGGCCCTTCTACGCCGGCTCTTAATATAAAATAGAATAAAAATTAGGCAACTAAATACTATAAGCTTATAAAAGTAGAAAGCTTAATTATTACGCTTTTATAAATAGAATATATAGGGCTTAATATATACCTGCACCGTATAAAAGTGCCTAATTACCCTTTACCTGCGTGCCTCTATAGGTATATACTATAGTTTTTAAAGTATATAGTAATATACTATAAATAATACTATAATAGCAGAGGCGATATATTTTTTAAGGCTAGAATAAGAATATATATATAGCTATATAAAGACTATAAAGGAAATAAGGCCGTTTTATAATAGTTTCTATACTAAATAAACTTTCTACTCTACCTTTCTATAGCTAGAAAAATAGCAACGGAAAAGCTAGCTATATAGCTAGCTAATTTATATAGCTACGCCCTAAAAACAGAACTATATATATATACGTATATTATATAACTATAGGTATACCTATAATAGGGTAACCCTTCTAATTTCCTATTATTCTTTAATTTAATACCTTAGCTTTTAAGAAGGAAACTAGTAAACTATTAGGGGTGCAAGTTTATAGCAGGTTAAAAAAGTTGCAGGATAGGCTGCGTTAATTTCCACTAGGCAACCTTCTAGGTATTAGTTAGCAGCTATAAGCGGCTATAATACAGCTCTACGCCTCCTAAAATAACACTAATTCACCTTATATTTTTAGCTAACCGCCGCCTAACTAATCCGTCTAAAGTAATTAGGCTTTGCCGGATTACCGGCTCTGTCTAAGAGAATCTTGGCCGCAGCTTAAACGCGGAGTAAGCGTCTAATATAATAACACCGCTAGTTTAAATTTATTTAAAGTAACTATTTTTACCTAAGTTTAAATCTAAGTTTTTATGCCTACTTTCCTGCCTAAAGGTATATATAAAAGGACTGTTCGCTCTAACTTAGCGCACTCTAGACTTATATTTCTTAGCTATACGTCTATTACTAGATATCCGCTATTATATTCTTATATTTTAGAACATCTCCGCCGCTAGCAAAAAATAGCTAAAAAACTTTATTAGTTATATAAAATCCTAGAATAGAGTTCTTAACAGTCTAATAGGAGGCGGTTTAGTAGTTTAGCTTTTAGATAATATAGTAGTTAAATATAGGTTAGAAGTAACTACTTAGGAAGCGGCGACTTAGGACTTCGCCTATTAATATACCAACTATAGTATTATTCGCATCCCCTAGGTATACCGCTTTTTTATCGATAAGTTAACTAGCCTCCCCTATAGATACCTTTTTATAGAGTATCTCTATAGCTAGGGCTTAGATTACCTCGACCTTAATATTTATATAGATATTATTCCGCGCGTTGCTAGTATAATTTCCTATTTTAGAAGTATATCTAGCAACAGCCAGGCGTCGCCGGGGCTAGTTAGAGAGGGCAAGCTGTAAGGCTACCTCTAGTCTAACTATAGCACTTATACTATATTCCGTTCTATTAAAAATATAAATATATAGCTAAATAAAAGGCTTATATTACACGGTAAATCTATCGATCTTACCTTTTAAAGGCTTATATTCTACTATTTAGATTTCTGCCGTCGGAATATAATTATACTACGCGATAGATTAATAGGCTTTATAGACTTTAGGTATACAGGTTTTTTCCCTTGCTTTTTCGAAATTATTTCCTTAGAATACTTAAATCCCTATAATCCTAATTATACCGGGCTATTTAAAGCAGCGGCGATATAATAATTATACTTAAATAAAGAAGAAAAGGGCTTAATTAAGCTAATATATCGAGTAGTTTCCGTTAATTTGCGATTTATCTACTTATAAGTATAATCCCTTACTAAGTTTCTACTAAATAAGCGCCTCTATTAAGCTAGATCTATATATACTAATAATAATTTCTTTAGTAGTAGTAAAAAGTATATATATACCTATTCTCTACCTAAAGTTATCCCGCCGCCTAATATAAAACCTCTAACACCTCTAAAACCTCTAACCTCTTTATTATTATAACCTTTTCCGCCGCCACCCCCTCTACTAAAATTAGACCGTTAACCACCTATATTAATAACTCCGCCGCCGCCTCTTCTAGCTTAACCTTGTTCCTCTATTAGATAAAAAGCCTAATAGTCGGGTTAGACCGGAAATAGACCGGGTTAGTTTAGTACCAGCGCTTATTTAAGTTAGTAATTTATAGGGTGCTTTTATCTATAGCAAAGTAGCAGAGTATTACTTATATACTTATCCTTTAATTCGCCTTATATAGGTAGTACTCTACAATTATTTGCATATAATATATAGGCTATAAGCGCTAATAACGCGATTTAGATTATCGGTTTTCTTACTTAGGTAAAATACAGTCTATATTCTAGAGTTTTAGTTTAATAAATTATAGACTAGTTATATATATCCGTTTAATTAGCAGTAAAAGGGGTTGTATAATATATACTTAAATAATAACCTTAAGGCCTAAAGCTACTATATAGAAAAAATAAGTTAAAAAAAAAAAGGAAATATAAAGGTATTAAGTTTATATACTCGGGTACTATAGAGAAACGGCTGTAAATAAACCTAGTATTAATTATAGACTTAGCGCCAACTAGGCCTACTAGATAGCTAATATTACTCTTTACCCTATACTAAAGGCCTTGTTAATTATATTAGCAATTATTATAATAAGTCGAAATTGCCTTTAGACCTAATAGCACTTAATACTAGTATTTTCGGAAAGAGAGGTTAAGTTATCCGGATAACCCGGTTATTGCAGGATTTATAGTTATTACTAGAATACCGATATAATAATAGTGTATTAGACTTACGTTCTTATTAGAGCTGGACGGTGCTTAGTATAAACTAAAAGAGCAACTTTTATAGCAAAGCTGCAAATTATAACGCTAACCACGCAGATAACTATATAGATAAAGAAAATAAGAATAAGAATATAGATAAAGATATAACAGAATATAAGCTTTATACTATAGGCCCTAATCTAAGGTTTAATAGAGGTAAAATACGCCTTCCTAAATAAAAGTAAGTAGTGTAGTTAAAGTTAGAAAACAAGCGGTTACTTGCGTATAGGAGAACTATAGCTATAGAGTAGAAGAAGATATTTAAATACTTTCTAGGTCGGACCCTAGGCGCAGTATAAGTACGCTATTACACGCTATAAAAGAAATAATCTATTACTATAATAACATCGATATATATACCCTATCTATCCGGCGATACCGTATATATTATATTATATCCTATAACTATTACTTAGCCGCGTTATATTAGGCCTGCTTCTATAACTTTTAGAGCTAGTTTTATTACGCGGCTTAATTCTCGCAGGTTTTAGGGCAATTTATTGCGTTATAGTCTTAATATTAAGGGGCGATATTACTATAAGCGCAAACCTTAATCTTCTTTAGAATAATACTGCGCCTATATATTCCTACACGCTGGAGAGTATAATATAGGGTAGGAGATCTTATACTTTAGCAAAGTCTGCCTATATCTATACCTAGTATATAACCTTAAGGTCCGCTGTCTTTTTTATAGGGCTGCGGGATTAGTAAAAGCCGGGATAATAGCGGGTTAAGTTGCCTATAGAGTTGTATCTAGATTAGTGCTATTTATAATATCCCTTTCTAAATACCGCAAAATAATAGGGTTTAGCGGCCGGTTGCGCCGCTATACTAGAGTTTTATTTAGCGCCCCGCTATTTTCGATTTCTATAATATTATTTATTTGCGCAGCCCTTAGCGTAAATCGGGTTTAAGTCTAGAACTGCGCGCTAGAAGTATTTTTACGCGCAGTTAACTATAGGCGCTTTAGGGCAGGGCACTTTAGGGGAATTAGTCGGTAATAGACTATTTAGCGGCAGACTTTATTTTAGTAAAAGGGGAGCGTGTACGCTTTAAAGCGCAAGCAAAAGAACGGAGGAGGATAAAGGCGTTATTTTGCGCGGCTTAGGGAGGTAGTCTGCGGGTATATAGTCTATAGGTATATTAGGCAGAGCGGAGGTTTATATACGCCGCCGGCGGTAAAAACAGTCCTTGCGTAGTTATTAGAATAGCGCGTTGTTTAATAGAAAGCTTAACAGATATATCTAACAGGTGCGCCTAGGCTAGAAAATTGCGGGAAAGGTTGCGTAGACGTCCGCAACTCTAGAGTTAATTAGATTAGAAGTCTTATTCTAGGCGCCTAGGCCTCTATTATATTCCTTGCTAAATAGGTTATCTTTACTAATATCTAGGTATTCTAGCTATACTAATATCTCTTCAGCGCCCGTTTATATATTCTCCCAGCACTAGTTATTATACTAGCTAACGTCGACGTTAGTATTAGTATCGGTGTTATTCGCAAATACTCTAGCTAAGTAGAACGGTTTGCTAGACTAGTTGCTGCTAATATACTAACTTCGGTTGCCGAAAAAGCCGTTTTATAAGCCGCTAGGGTTATATAAAACAGGAGCGTTGCCGTTTATAATTTAGAGCTAGGGCCGCGGAATTAGAAAAGCTAAGGGCGGCTATATTAAGGTTACGTTTCCTTAATAGTTATACTAAGCCTAAGAAGTATAAGTATTACGCGGGTTTATAAAGCTACTACTGCCTTAGTTCTAGAATCCGCCGTACTATCTATACTATTAATAATAGGCCGTTTAGTAGTAGACTGGGCGGAGCGTTTATACTTTAAAGTATAGGTAATAGAATAGAAAGGGATAAAGGCGTTCTGCACGGGCGGCGTATTAATAGCTAAATTATTGCTTGGGAGGAGTATCCGGGGTTTAAATATAAAGGTTGCGAAAATAATCCGGGCATAGAGTAGACTAGTATAGATAAGCAACTTCTAGAAAATAAAGTTGCTAGGTAAAGTAGTAGTAGTGGCGTAGGGGTTTAGTTCTATACTATATCTATAACTTTCGGGGCTAGTTTTAGTATACAGCTCGATTTTTACAGGTTATAGAGCGATTAGTTCTATATTATAGTCTTAATATTAAGGGATAATATTACTATATCGGAGGGTTTAGATAAGGCGCTTTAATAGAAGACTAAAGGAGTTAAAAGGGGATAAAATAAGTATAGTAGATCCGTAGCAATTAGTTCTAATATTAAACTCCCTACTTTTATAGTTATATTTACTAAAAGGGGACCGCAGTTCCGTTTCTATTTTAGGACCTAAGCAAGGTATTCTTAGTTAAGTTATATAGCTAAGCAGTTCCAAATTAAATAGGACTAGATTACAGCTATAACTAAATACTAAAATTATTATAGTATATAGTTTAGCCGCGCTAGCAGGAAGGGTGCCAACCCGCACCGGCCGCGTTTTTATAAGGACCTGCTTTTTAGTTATAGAGTAGAGAAAAAAGGATATAGGCAACTGTAGTTAGCTATTATAGGCGTAGTATTATAGCGGTTAGTATAGCGCAGGTGCTAAGTTAATTTAAGGGTTAGAGTCCTAGTTCTCGCGTACTAAACTTTATAAAATACGGCTTTCTACGTGGAAAACAGGTGCGGGTTATTCTATTATATAATATTTCTAAAACACTACCAGCTAGACTAACGGCCTAAATAGTGTATTTTTATAGCGTATAGGGGTTTAGTTGTATAGTTACGCAAAGTTATAAAGTACGGATTCTATAAAACCCTAAAATAGCTCTATATAATATTAAGCTAATAATAAAGAAAGTAAAAAGCCGCTTCCCTTCTAAGCCCTGCAGCTTATTTAACGTTTAAACACGCTTAACCTTATTTCTACTTAGAGCTTAACCTACTAACAACTCTATAATAGTAAGTAATAGCAGCACCTTCTACCTCCTGTTACCCGCTAAATTCTAGCGCCAGTTATTTATCTAGTAACCTTAGTAAGATATTAGCCTTATCTTTATATAATAACTAAAAGCAGGCGAATAGAGCGGCTATAGTCCAGGCGCTTACAGATCTAATAATAGCAGAACTAATATAAAAAATAGCCAGTTCTTATAAAGAGAGACGGAAAAAGGGTAGTAAATACTAGTATATACTCTATAATATAAGTTAAGTTTATTATATAAGTCTATTAATATTTAATATAGTAGTAATAGTAGTATACTAGCTTAACGTCTAGAATCTATCTAAATATTTAGTCGGTCGCATAATAATATTAATACACTTTAAAAGGATGCTGTGCTGGCTAAATATAGCAGCCTACTAATTTAGGATTACTATAGATTTTATAGAATAGGTATAAGGAATAAGAAATAAAAGGGCGTTTGTTAAGGGGTGAATTTAGCGATTCTTAGCTAGGTTAAGCCGACTTTTAACTTTATTAAATTCTATTTATAGGTATTACTTAATATATCCTCCGGCTTAGATATCTATAAAAAGCGCGAGAACCTAAAGTACTTAGGTAGAAGCTTTCTAGTCGGCCGGCACAGGGGTTAAAGGCGCGCCTGCGAAAATTAAGGGCGGTGCAATATTTTTATACTTTTTTACAGTATCTATTATATAAATATAGCCGTCTCTTATACTATAAATTGCTTATATTGCGAACTTAAACTATAACTGTTATAAGGAACTAGTTAGGGCTTAGGAGTTTCGGCACGGTCTATTTATAATATCTTACTTCTTATTTATATTGTCGAAAGAAGCTCTAGGTCTACCGACTCCGCTAAAGCTTATTTATTTAAAAAACGGCCTAGCTATGCACTTTTCGTTAATATTCGAGAAAAAACGCCTTCTTCTTATTTAGGAACTAACTAACTTAGATGCAACGGTTAAAGTAGAATATGTTAATATATTCTAAAGGATAGCTATTAATAACTAAAGAATTTCCAAGGGGCTTTAAAGTAGGCTCCGGATGCGCCCTTATTTAACTTTATTAATCTTATCCTGCTAGGGATAAAAGCTATAGCCGCTATACCTACTTAGCCTAGCCTATAAGCTAGTAAAGGACCGCTACCACCTTTATTATATTAAAGCACGACCTTATATCCCTAATATTAATTTGCTTCTAAATAGTTATCTTTTAGTTATTTTTAGAAATAACTAATAAATGCTAATTATAACTATAGGCGATTAGAAGCGGGAGAGCGGGCTATAACCTACTTATAGTGCCGCGGATAAAAGCGAGGCGCTTTAACTAGGTATTAGTTTATATTATAATCTAGGGTTTACCGTTTATCTATAACTTTATAGGGCCTTTAGTTTAAATATTAATAGTAATAGAACTATAACAGGCCTAAGTTATATAATTCTAGGACTTAATAAATGCGCTAGGGAGCGGATAGAGGCGGCGCTAGGTTTATTTAATAGCTGGGTCTAGGTTAATAATAAAAACTTATATATTATAAATTTTAAGCATTGGTTAGTACTTATATATATTATATGCGAGTTTAAAAAGTAGATACTAGACCTTAGAGTTCTACTTATCCTTAGAAACGCCTAAACTATAGTTATACTTCCGTGCCGTCTCTATAATACCTAGTACCTGCGCTATAGAAGGTATTAAGCCGAAGATATAATAGTGCTCTAGGTTATCTACCTAGGGATATTAGAATTATATTCTATTTATTAGCAGAGCGGAAATAATTATATCTATATTATTATATCCTAGGATTCTAATGCCGTTTATAAAGCGTTAAATAGCTCTATATATTAAAGTTGTAAAAAACAACAGGATATTTTTTATAGTCTTTAAGCAGCTAGAGCTGCTTTATAGAACTTAGACGTCCGCTCTAATATAACTTAGCTTTAGAGGCTTTAGATACTGCTGCGCTTAAGGCGCTTTTAGTTAAAAAGGGAGAAGCGAATTAAGGCGCGCTATTAAGGTTACGGAGTTTCTTTAGGTGGAATTAGGGAGAATAGGGCGATTTTCGCAGATATACTATAAAATATTAGGGGATCTAATATAGACCTAAAGGACCTAAAAACGCACTAGTTAACTAAATACACTCGGTTTATAAAAGGCTTATTATATAGCGCTAGGTTAAGTATATAATTGTATATACTACTGTTTTAAGCGGCTCCGCTACTACCTTTTGTTTTATACCACGCGGCTAGCCTATACAGCCTTTGCGTATTATTATAGAGTTGGAGATAGGCTAGAAAGGTTGTCCGGATCGGCGTAGACGAAATTATAGGTGTTAATAGCTTCGAGAACGCCTGTTTTAATGCCTGTAATCTTATTCTTATATAACTAGGCGATAGAAGTATTAAGATTAGTATTAGTAAGCTATCCGCCCTGCCACTAGGCTATATAGGAAGTGGCGCGCTAAAGCTACTTTATAGTTTCGGCTAATAATTACTATAGTAGGGAATTATAGGGCTAGGAGTAAGAATTACCTTCTATAAAAAAGGAAGACTTATATATAGGTTACACCCCTACTCGGTTAATACTACTACTTAGCACGCGTTAACTAGGGGAGGGAGGCCTAACCCGTATATAAGTCCCCCTTATATCCTAAAGCCCGCCCGTATACGGCTGTTCTAGCTATTCTAGTACATTTTATCGGTATTTATTAACACGCCTGCCTATTCTTATCCTAAGTAGAGATAATATTGCGTATAGTTACTAATATTAACGGGCGGGCTATATCTGCGGTCGCACTATAGCTATAGTTAGATCTACCTCCCCTACTTTTATACCTTTTACAACCGTAAGACTAATAATTATATATAAGTAAAAAGAAATACTTAATTTTTAAAGTAAATAAGGACTAAGCCTATATCTAAGGCTAATACCTATAAAGAAAAATAGTAAAGTAGACACCTCTTACGTACTTTATATAATAATAAACTATTGCAGACCCTATAATATAACGCACCTAGGCGTTATATTAGTTTATTTGCCGCCAGAAAACTTTTATAGTTGCTGCCTTTGCCTTTACTTTTACTGCTTTTACCGCCCTTACTACCTTTACCGCCTTAGTTACCGGATAATATTATAAAAGGCCTTTTTAATATTTACGTATTTTTTTATAGAAGCCTCTATAAAGTTATATCCTAGCTTATAGGCAAGTATACTGCCTTTTTCTATAAATACTTCGCGCTTTATTACCCTATTATATTTATTGCCCACTAGTATAACAGGAGCTAGGCCGAAACTAAAGCTATTTAATATTGCACCTAGCAGTAAGCTAAGGTATATTAAAGATCCGGATAGTAATAATTCCTTAACCTATTAGATTTAGTGGTGAAATTTCTAAATACGGGCAAAGAACAACCGGGACGAGATGCTATATACTAGTATAAAGCCCTTACCGTTTTATATCTACTAGTCTTACAGCGTAATATATTTTTTTTAACCTATAGTATTAAGCACTTCTAATATATATAACTATTAATTAATTTATATTATAGTTTCTATCTTTATAAAAGCGGTTTAGATATATCTAGGAATATAGTTAGTAGTTAATATATAACAGGTATAAAGGGGCCCACCTAAATAGTTAAAGCTGTCTTCCTAACGCCACCGTTTCTAAGCACTATAAGCTTATATAAAGTTATTTTCCCCGCTATTATAGAAGTCTATTAGTCCGGAGACTGCTAATCTACTTTTAAGTTAGGAGTAAAATGCGAACTAGAGGTTTAGAGGTAGAACAGAAGGAGATTAGTTAGATAGTCTAGCGGTTTAACTAATACCTAAGAACTTAGGGCGCAGGAAAATGCAAAAAAACGTGTAGGAACGCAACTAGTAAGAATGGAATAAAAGCCGGTAAGGCAATAATAAAGAACCTGTTAACCGCGTTAGGCGTAACTGCTTAATATAATATCCTTTCCCTTATACTAATATAGAATTGCAGGAAGCGTATTAGGACCCTAAGTTAGTTTCCAGTACAATAGAAAAATAATAAGCAGGGTTCTTCGGCCGCGAAAAGCAATTATTATATTTCTATAAAATAAACTACTGTCTCTCCGTACTATTACCTATAGTATTACGTCGGTTAAATAAGCGGTGGTTATTTAGAAGGGTACAGGAACGTTATATATTAGGAAGTTAAATAATACCTTTTTATAAAATAAAGCAAAGCTTAGTGCTCTATTATTATAGAGGCCGCCGGCGTAAAATAGTATAGAAAAGTAGTAAAAAAGGATAATATACGCGCCTTGCGCTAAAGCTAGGCACGGGCTCGCCTAATAAGTATACTAGCCTAAAACAGCACGTTTAGCGTATTATAGCTTTAGAAATATTCTTCTGCAAGTAATTAAACTTAAGTAGGATAAATAAACGGCTATAAGTTAAATTACTATTTATAGACTAGTTACTATTAAGTTACTATATAAGCTGCCTACTAAAATAACTCTAGGGGCTTACTAATACTATATAATTAACTTGTTTATAACTGGAATCGACGCCTTATTTATCTAATAGCTACTTAAGCCCGCTAGAGTATAGGAAAATAGAAGTTAGATAGGGCCTCTAATATCCACCCCTAATTCTAGATTAGCTATAACTGCGAACTGTTTTTAAACTTAGCAGCCTAAGAGATATACTATTACACTAGAACCGAACCCGTATTCGCTTAGACCTGTATATTAGGTAGCGCGTGAAATAAATCCTAGTATCCGCAGTTTTTATATATTCTTAGTATTCTTAGTATAGAATCCTTTTTATAGAATATTATTATATAATAATAATTGCTATCTATTTTAAAGTTAGCACAGGGCTAGAACCGGTATAAAGCGGCGGAAGAACCGGAAGAATACTATAGTTACGCTATAGAATTAGAACCTTATTATAGGTTAGCTTTAGAAAGTTCTAGTAGTCTAGATAGGTATAGCAGCTTATCCGGCTCTAGCTTAATAGTAGTATTCTTGCTGTTTCTTAAAGTTCTATTTAGCTAGCGGTCCTGCGCAATTTTCTCTTTTAGCCTCGCGTTTTCTTCCTGCAGCTTTGCGATTTCTTACAGTCCCGCTTTTTTTTACACCCTTGCGTTTTTTTACAGCAGCTTTATAATCTTTTATAGCAGCCTTATAATTTCTTTCTATAGCCCTACGTTTTTTTATAAAAGGCTTCCTACGGAAAAAAATTAAATATCTATATATAGCCCGCCGAGTTTTATTTTATAGTTAGCGTAACTAGTATTATAGACTATACTTTACTAGATTAGAAAGGGCGCTTTAGTTTTAACTACTAAAGTAGGTTCTATTATAGAAAAACTGCGGATATTTTTTATAGTTTATAGCTTATCTAAGTATACTATAAAGGCTATTACCGCATCTAAAGGCTCTAATAACTGCTATATTATAGCTATTCTAAAACCTAGAAGTATAGTTATTATCTTTAGTAAAAGCTAGAAGTAATTATCCTAGCCTAGGTTAGTATTCTAGAACCGGAGGTTGCTATTCTATAGCAGTAAGGCTAGGTTAGGCGGGATATAGCTAATAGTAGTAGTATTTAGGTTTAGGAAGGCGCTAATAGTAAAAGGGCTAGTAGAAGGGGTATTATTAGGCATGCTAAACAAGCTCTTTAGAGGTAGAATAAAGCGGCTAGGAAGTAACCTAGTTATAGTATTAGTTATAGCATTTAATAGCGCGCGATCGCAACCGGGGTACTAGCAGCTGTAGTTGCCGCGCGCGCATCCGCTGTAAGGAATTATACGATCGCACCTAACCCTCTGCTGCGAGCACCGCATATAAAGGCGGCTATTCCTGCGCGGCTTTAAAACCCTACGCAATAAGCCCCGCTTATAGATCTGCAGATAGCGGTTTAATAGGTTTTTACGCTTAAAGCCGGTCTAGCAGATGCAATATATATACTTATTACTGCTCGAGTAGTTCTTATAATAGCGGTTTAGCTTCCCGATAGTACTATAGCTGCAACTGCACTTAGAGCAGTAAAAGTATAGTAAGCCGGCCGGCCTACTATTAGTGCCTATAGCGGACGATAAATAGCAGTCTATAGTCCGGGATTACTATTTATATTTCTATAAGCTTCTATTAAAGTATTAGTTCTATAATTAGAAATACCTAAAAGTATTAAATACCTAAAAGTATTATTAAAGGAAGGGGAAGTACTATTTAACTAGATCTCTGTTATTTATATAGCTTTATAGAATTATCCTATTTTAATAGTAATAGATTAAAAAATTTAAATTTTGCTGTAAAAATATTAGGGCGAGGAAACTAAGGCTTAGAATTTTATACTTATTTAAAAATCTCCCTATTACCCCTATAGCTATCTTTAACTTCCTAATAGTTTAGTTATACTAGTATAGAAATAGATAAGTAGAAAAACGCTAATAAAAGGGCCTTATAGTGCAGGCTAATATAGGTAAAAAAAGCTTTACCTTGCGGGAAGTATAAGGTAAAAAGCGGCGGGTGAAAGTATATATATATAGTCGGGCGCAACTAGATATATTAATATAGTACCTATTATACCGCAATTTAACGCCCTTCGTGCCACGTATTAACTCTAAGTCTCGACTCTTTATTACTAGAAGGCTAGCTAATCTCTATTAAAATATAAGCACTATATAAATATAGGTTACTTTACTTCTAAATATTTAAATTTAACCCGCGTTATAGCTTTCTAAAACAACGCATTTAGTGCTAATACTTGCTTCTTAAACCACTATCTATAATTTTGCCACGGATGCTTGCCAGGAATTATATTAAGGTGGAGCTCGGCCGTATTAAAGTTCTAGCTTTTAATAATTGCTATAAGTATTAGGATCTATAGGGCTAGTTAGGGAAGGGCGGAAGAAGTTAAGGAAGTATAAAATAGTAGTATAGCGTCTCCGTGCCTCTAAAATCCCGCGATAGCTTTAGCTGGGTACGCTAATTACTATTACTAAGACATGCTGGAAAGCACTCTATAGTAAATAGCGGCCGCAGAAATAGCAGATTAAAATTATAAATACTTAGAGGCTATAGGAAAAGAAGAGTAAGCTTCTTATATAATCTATATTATAGTAAGATTTATATTTTATATTGCGTGGGGTTTCCTAAGAACTACTTGCCGGCCTTATTACTATCTTTATATTAGAAGGTGTTGCTATATATAGGGTGCTAATCGACTAGCTAGCGTAGTCCCCTATAGGCATCCGTCTAGATAAGAACTTTAGAACTTTTAGCCTTACGCGCGGGTTTAGCTAGCAGAGGATTATAACTTAAAAGTAGCGTAGATTAGATAGGAATCCGCGCGTCGCGGCCGCATATTATTATAAGCTAAATATTAGATAAGTTTGTAATATTTAATAGTAAGGGGTTACTAGAGCAAAATAAAAGTATTATAGAAGAACTAAGTATTTATAGACTTTTGCTATTATAAGCAAAGCCTGTATATATAACTAAGTCTATCTAGCGCCTAATAGGAAGGTAAATAGTAAGGTAAATAGAGACTACTAGGCTAAGCCTAGACAGTAGTAACTCTATACTTAGCCCGGGTAGTAGTAGTTTTAGTCCTATTAGCTTAATAATATATTCCTTTCCAGACGTTTATAATCTTAACTATTTACTTAATAACTATAGTAACCTAGATCTTATTCTATAAATAGTTAGATAGTTATAAGCTATTATTAAAAGGTATATATAGGGGCTAACGTAGGCGTATAGGGAGCCCGAGAATAAGGCGCGATATAGCTTTATTACGGGTAGGACAAATAATCTAAACCTATAGTATTAATATTAGGCTTAAAAAAGGCAACCGGTAAAAAGTAAAGTAGTAAGGTAATAAGTTAAAGAATATTTTAGCCGCGTTAGGCGTAATATATAGTAGACTTAATATAAAGCAATAGAAGGTAAATATATACAGTTTACTTAATATAAAAGTTATAGGAAAATATAAGAAGTAGTATAGGAAAAAGGCAAAATAAATAAAAGCTGCAGAGAAGCCTGCAGGTAATAATCGGAGTAGCTGTAGTTAAAAATAAACGTGTATTCTTAGTAAAGCTAGGTATAACCAGCTCTATATTACTATATTAGTTCTTTCCGTGCCGTAATTCGGATTTTCCTGCGTTTAGGTTTTAGCTCTTCGAGGTTAACAGCCTGCCCGCCTAGTATACTATAGGAAATCCTGCAATATCGTGCATAGGCATCTATAGCATCCGAAAATTATTAGGTAGCTAATAATTATTAAGTCTAGAATACGCAAATATAGTGCTAGTAGTAGAAGGCCGGCTAATTTCTATTAAAACATTAAATTTTAAGCAGGTCTAGCAGGCAGTATTGCCTCCAACGGGCTATACTACTAGGTTGGGCGTCGGCTTAGTTAAAGGAGCGGCAACGCGGATAAAGGCTTATACTTCCGGCTAGCATATATTTAGGCACAGATTTTTAATATATTAAAAGTCTGTGCCTAAATATATACTAGTGCTAACTCCCCCTAATATCTAAGATTCTGCTATAGTTTGCCGTATAATTCTCCTATTATTACCTAAGAAATAAGTAACTTTGTCTCTAGACTTAAAAATACTTAGTTAAAAGATTTTAAAGACAAAAATATACATCTATAAGTTCTATAACACTGCTTTTCTACTAAAGTTCTTTTTAGTTTATCTATAATATAATTAAAGTTCTTAAATCTGTTTAGAAAGCCTTATTAGGGCCCTTTGCAACCTAAATACTATTTATTATTTTAAAATTAAGCGGCAAAGCAAGCGGCAAAGCAAGCGGCAAAGTAAAATCTAAAGCAATTATATTAAATCTAGCCTAGCCAAGACCCGATAAGTATAAATCTATTAAAACCCTTCTTATAAAAGTCTAAGCTAATAAGACTATTTTCTAGAGCCTTAGCTTTTAGGACGACCTCCCTAGGTTTAAGAAGTGTGGATCTGTTATAACTAAGAATATCCGGGTTAACGAAACTAATTTATTAAGTTCTAATAGTTATAAATATATAGATAAGCAGAGGCAATTTCTTACTAAACTAATTAATTAGAAGGTTTTTCTTTGCTTAGTACTTAAGAGCACTAGAACACACTATACTATTTTTTATAAATTTAGCTGTATACTTCTATATACCCTTACCTAGGAAAAATTTACGGCAGAATTAATAGCTAAAGGCTTCTATAATAATAGCTTACGTTGTTATATCCCGCTTAAAAAACTTATAAAAAAAAAAAATAATTTTATATCTGCTAGAGGCAGGTATTAGAGTTTTATAGAGAGGCTTAGAGGGCTTAGTGCCTTATTTTTTCTTCTTAATATCGGGTATAGCTTATATAATTTACTAAAATCTAATAGGTATAATATACTAATAATATTTATAGATTAGAAGTTAAATTACTTAGAAAGGGCCTAGTTTATAAAAATGCAATTCTAAGCCTTTAAAAGGCCGGTATTACGACAGCGTTAAAGCCTTATTATTTGCTCGCCGAGAGGCTTATAGGGATATATATTAGTATAATAGCTAGTGTTATACAGAAACCGATTATATAGGTCGGGGCTCTAAAAAGACGATTAGAAGGCGCTAAGCGGCTAAATAGCAAGCGCTCTAGATATAAACCGAGCTAGTAAGGTAGAATCTATTTATATATTAAATTAAATAATCGCTAAATACTAGTATAGGGGATAAAAGGCCGTCGAGCGCGCCGGCGCTTCTAGCGGAGCAGACCCTATATAAAACAGATAACCTTACGCAAGTTACGCCCTAATAACTGCTAAGCGCTAATCTAGCGCAATAACTTCTTTAGATATCTCTTAATAACTAAAGAAGTGCAGTAATAAAATAAAATAGGTTAAATACAGATATCCCTAGCTCTTAATTAAGCTTAGTATATAGAGCGGATAGTATACGGCAGTACGCCTAAGTATATACTAGTGGTTAATTAAACCTATTAGGTTAGAAAGTAGAAAATATGCTACTTTATAAGTGCTATTAATAATAGCGCTGTTAAAAGCGGTACTAATATAGAGGAAGATGTATTCCCGCAGGCTAAGAGCTAAATCCTTACTATAATATACTACTCTTAAATTAATTTATACTAATAAGGTAAGATCTTTTTATTTAGTTAAATAAAATAATAGCTAAGTACTAGTATAGGGTATAAGAAGAATATATAAATACTTTAGATATCTTCTAATAACTAAGGAAGCGCAATTACAGGATAAGGCGAGCTAAATACGGCTGTTTCTAGTTCCGTGCAATTAGACACCTTTAGATTAGGCGACGTATTGCTGGGTAAAATAAACTACTTTAATATATTAGTTGCAGCTAAAACTATAGCAAACGTAAATACTCTATTATATAATCCGGAAAGAAACTCTAGAACTATTAGAAATAGTAAGTAAAATAATATTAGGGCACCCTAATAAGGACTAATCTTTATTAGGCAACTATATAACCGGTTTTAAAGGCTTTTTATTAGGAAATAAGGAATACTCCGTTCTAGAACTAAATAATAGCATTACTCCAGGTCGGGTTTTATATATTTAATCTCTCTGCCCTTACTAATATCTCCAGCGTATAGGTTTAGCATTTATTCTAATTAACCTCTACTAATATCGGCCTTATTACCTAATAATTAGTCCGATTACTAATATTCCGAAGTAGCTTAATTTCTAAGTAAGTTACCCTACTAATAAAAATTACTTTAATAAAGCGGCGTGAAATTAACAAAGTTTATAAAAGCAGACTTATTAGAATATTCTAAAGACCTATAAAACTACTATATTCCTATTGCCAATCCTCTAGATAATATATAGAACAACGCTATACCTATTACTAATATATAGAACTTCGCCGTGCCTATTAACAATATATTAAATATTACTATACCTATCCTAGATTACTTTTTAGCAGTTTTAAATAGACTGCGGTTTATTAATATATATTTCCACCTTTATATCTACTTAGATAAGAGTAGTAAGGTATAGAAGGTTAGGCTAGCTAATATATTTTTTATTAGATAGACAACCTGCCCAACCTGTAGTAATATATTCTTAAGGCCTATAGTTTCGGAAATAATAACAGGGAACAGATCTATAGATTATTTTATAAGTACTTCTATATTGTCGTTTATACAGCGTATAGCGGTTATTCGAGTTTCGCTAGTAGACTGTTTTATATTATAAATTAGCTAAATATCTAGTATATATTATAGAGTAGTTATACTCTAGGTAATATTTAGATAAACTTAGAAAAGGCAACTAATAGTTCGGTTATATTTTTATAGGTTTTAATATTACTAGGGAAAAAGCAAAACAGCGCCGAATTATAAAGCCAGGCTAAACCGGCTTTAAGTGCGCTTTTAGCATCGTCTGTTAGCTTATTAACCTGGAGATACGCTTTTACTATAGCTATATCTGTTTATATATTACTAAAAGCCGATTATAGGTATAGTATTAATTATTAAAGATATATTAAAGTAGTATAAATGGAAATTTTGGAAGGGTTTAGGATTTATAGCGGTTATAGCGCGTGCACTATTTTAATGCTTAGCATTTAGACCACTTCTTAGGGCCTAGTTTCCGCATCCTAGTGCGAAACTCTATTTCGCGCTTTTTTAATAATTAACAATAATATTTATACGCGCTAATAAAAAAGATAATAGTAGGTTATATAGGCCGCTCCTAGCATTTTCCACCCTTACTTTAGACTTTTCTAGTCCGGATTTTATTGCTCTATCCGCTAATACTTTAAGTATATTAGAGGCAGGTAAATAGCTATATAAGTTATACTACTTTATACAGGCCGCTAACACTTTATTCTCCGCAGGTATTCTTATATCGCCTTCTCCTCGCAACTATCGGCCTGTTAGGGTTAGGCTTACTGCTCCTATAGTTGCGCAAGTCTAATAACTTATTAAGCAATAGCCCCGGCTAAAAGGCAATTCCTGTATATATATATAGCAACAACCCTTTCTAATATCCTTTTAATAGCTATTTTTACAGTACTTTTCGGCCCCTTTTAACCGCGTTTTTTACCCTTAAAACCTAGCCTTTTAGTATTATAACTTCGGACTTTAAAGCTTTCTAAGCCCCTCTAGGCTATACCTATAAGGGTTTTACTAAATAAATAGATTACTAAAAGTTAACTAAGAAGGAACTTAAACACGCTATAGTAAGGTTCTACCTTTAGTAATTATTAAATATTCCGCTAAGCAGTAATAGTATATATAAGTCTATAGTTTAAGTGCCGAAAGCGTTAATATTAAGATATCTTTCAACAGAAAAATTATTGCAATAACTGCACTCCTAAAAACCTTTATATTTTATATTCTAATATTACTAGAGGTAGATATACAGCGTCTAGGAAAGCTAAAGGTAGTTAAAAAAGGTATTAAAAATATATAGGAAACGGCCAACGCAATAGGTATAGTAGCTAGTATAGCAACTATAGCATACTTATTCTTCTAAAACTAAGGAACTAGCGGCTAATAGAGTATTATATTCTAGCTTTACGATTAAATAAATCTAAACTTAGCAGTTGCAGTTCGGATAAAAAGTGCTATTAGACTTAGAAAAAATTCTATCTATTATTACTACAACTCGCCTGCCTTAATTGTCGGCGTACCCTTTAAGTTAACCTATTGCGTAATATTAACGGAGATAATCTGCTTAACGTGTATTTTCTATTAACTACTATATTAATTAGCTTCTAGTGTTCCGGCTATGCTATGCCACTCTATATAGCTCGCTAATTCCTAAGCAATAGCTTAATCCGTGTATACTAACTAGCTCTTCTCCTATATATTACTTTATTCTAAATAGGGACCGTAGTTAGCTGTCCGTTAAAAGCCTCTTCTATAGTATATAATACGGCGCTTCTATATATTATTTAAAATCTTAGTATTCCAGCAAACTTACTTATTATTATAAGTTCTATTCTAGTCTATAAATTAACTAAGCGTTTTTTTACTAAATCTAATAAAAATCCTATAAGTTATTATAATAGAAAGATCGGTAAATACTATACTACTGTAAGCATCGAGTACACTAGGCACTATTACGCAATTACCGCTCCTAATAATATCCTTCTTAATAATAGAACGGTTAGGAATATTTATAATATAATAATAATATTATTATTCCTTGCAGTTATAGTCCTTCCTAAAAATAGATTTAAGGCCAGGAGCAGGATTATACCCAACGATTTCTTAGTCTATATTAGCCTAACGCAACTACTACTAGTTCCTGGCTCGAAAATACTCTATAAATAAGTAAATAATTTTATTCTCCTCCTAAAATAGATTTAGATATATAATCTAGATTAGTTTTAGTAGAATACTAATTTTAAAAGCAAACTAAAGGAAGTTCCGCCTATATTATACTGTGCGTTGCTAAGCGGTCTAACTAGGATTATAAGAGAATTAATTCTTAATAATACTAATATTAACACGTAAGAAGGATTTTATAGCAACGCACTCTAGGCGGTATCGGCAACAGGCCACTATAATATTGTTAAGCAGCTGCTAGATAAGAATGCCAATGTTAACGCGCAAGGGGGATTCTACAGCAACGCGCTCCAGGCGGTATTAGGAATAGGCCACAACAGGATCGTTAAGCGGCTGCTAGACAAGGACGCCGATGTTAATATATAAGGGGGATTCTACGGCAATATACTCTAGGCGGCATCGGCAACAGGCTATAAGCAGATTATTAAGTAGCTGCTAGATAAGGGCGCCGCGGTTAACGCGAAAGGAGGAGAGTACGGCACTGCGCTCCAAGCGGCATCGCGAAAAAACTACTACCGGCTTGTTAAGTAGTTGCTAGACAGGGGCGCCGACGTCAACGCGCAAGGAGAAAAGTATAGCAACGCACTCCTGGCAGTATTAGAAGGAGGTTACTATAATATTATCGAGCTGCTACTAGACAGGGGCGCTAAGGTTAACGCGAAAAAAGAAAAAGAGTACGGCAACGCACTCTAGGTGGCAGCAGGAAGAGGCTACTGCAATATTATTAAGCTGCTGCTAAATAAGGGCGCCGATATTAATATAGAAGTAGGATACTACAGCAATATACTTTAGACGGCATTGCGAGGAGGCTACTTTAAAATCGCTAAGTAGCTAGTAGATAAGGGCGCCGACGTCTGTATAAAAGAAGGATATTATAACAACGTACTACAGGCTGCAGCGCGAGGAGGGCACTTCGAGATTGCTAAGTAGCTACTAGATAAGGGCGCCGACGTTAATACAAAAGGAGGATTCTACGCTAGCGCACTCCAGGCGGCATCGCGAGGCTACGGCCAGACCGTCGAGCTGCCGCCGAGTAATAGCGCCGACATTAACGCGCTTAAGGCGGTATTGGAACAAGGCCTTAACAAGACCGTTAAGCTGCTGCTAAAGAGGGGCGCCGACGTTAATACGCAAGGGGGAAAGTATAGCAACGCGCTCCAGGCGGTATCGGAAAGAGGCAACAACGAGATCGTCACGCTGCTACTAGGCAAAAGCGCCGACGTTAACGCGCAAGGGGGGAAGTATAGCAACGCGTTCCTGGCGGCATCGGTAAATAGCTACTACAGTACTTTTGTACTGCTCCAGGCGGCATTAGAAAAGGCTAGGCAAGATCCTTATACTGCTAAGTAAATAGCAATATTATAACAGTATTAGTCCACGTAAATATTTCTAATAGTAACTTAGTCTTGATTTTAAATTATAGCTATCGCCTGGTTATTAATAAGGTTCGCACTGCGGCTTCTATTTATAGGATTTAGCTAAAGCTGCTACCTAGACTTTTCTAATATACTTAAAGGGTTTAGTTATAGGCTTAATAGAGTAAGTAGAAAGCGCTGTAATAATATAAATCTGCTCTGCTATACTATTATAAGGTGCTTAGAAAGGTGTAAATAGGTGTTAATAACGGGTTATAAGGCGTTGGCACTAGTAGTACTAGATATAGGCAGGTTGTTAGAAACTACTAAATATTAGTTAAAGCTAGCCTGTTTAGTAGTACTAATTTAATTAACTAAGGTAAGCGCTTAAAAAAGGTTGCGTTTAAAGGAAAAATATAGGCTGCTTAAAAAAAGGCGAAGAAATAGTTCTATTAGGAAGGTAGAGGTCTATAATAGCAAGCGCGGATATAGGTGTTATTAATAGAACTTAAAGCACCTTCTAGTTTAAAAGGTTAAGTAATTTAAGCGTTTATAAGTTAGGCGTTTAAGGGTTCTAGATAACTAGGGCTAGCTAAGCAGCTTAGAGCTAAGATACTAAAAGGTTCTAGGCAGCGGCCGCGCTGGTTTTTGCTTGCGTTCTTAGAGCTTATATATACCTAGAGTTATTAATTAGCTGCGCAGAGAAAAAGTGTTAGCTAATATACTTAGATTAGAAGAAATCGGCTATTCCGGCGAGTTAAAAATAGTTAGGCAATAAAATCTATATAGGTTATTGCTGTTAAAGGTAGTAAATAACTTTATTAGCAACCTAAAGCGGCAATCCTAACTTTAATAAGCGCAGAGCCTTAAATATAGGAAGAGGGGAAACCTAATATCTTAGGCTTATAAAAGGGGTAGAAGTACCTAAAAAGCATAATAATATACAGGCTATTAGCTAATTAGGCAGTAAATAGAATAAGAAAGAGGAGATAATAGGGTATAATATAAACTATAGAATACAGCTTTAAGTAAGGCTAAGTTATAGTTATATAGCTCACCCTTATACTTAACCGGCACGCTACCTAGCACCTAGTCTAAATTAATATTGTTTTTATTTAGGAGGTTAATAAGCCTAGGAAAAGTTGCGCTGCTCCGAAGATCTACTAGCTATCCTAGGTTTATTAGCTTCTCCCTTTTCTAAAGCTAGTTTTCGAAGTTGCTTAGTTTAAGTATAAGAAATCCGGCAGGAATATATTATAACCTATACCGGTATTCTATACTAGTTATAGATCCCTTATATTTCTTATTCTTAATATTCCTATTGCAACTACAGCAGCTGGCTAGGAGCTAACTGCGCCTAATTTATTCCCTTTGCTTAATAGACTTGCGGCAATAATTTAACTACCTCCTAGTAAAGGATATAATAAGGTAGAAAAAGAAAATAGGTAGCAGCTAATAGTAGAAATAGGTAGGGCGTAATTAAGTTTAATAAGCGCGTGTAAAGGGCGTAACAGGTTAATATAAGTTTATAATAGCCGCTATAGTAGCGCTTATTACTAGTAACCTTAAAAAGTATATATATTAGAGGGTACTTAAAAAGGACCGCAATATAAACTATTTAACGCCGCAGCGTATAAGCTCTATTCCCTAACGCAGCTTATAAGTTCTATATATAATTAAGTTATCTATATTTCCGCGCGAGAAGAATACTTACTACTTACCCCTGTATGCAATATATATAGTATAACGCTGCTTTTTTTTATCCCTGCTATAAGTTGCGGTTAATACTCGCGTATAGTAAGGTAGCTTTTAGAGTCTATAGCTTATACTAGCGTTATAGAAAAATAGACAGCGGGCTTCCACGGCGGCGCATATTATCCCTAATAATACTAGCAGCTTAGTTATAGGGAGAATTGTAAGGAACTAGGGTAGGAATAAGAAAAAGTAGTAAGCAGCTGCGCTTCGTTCGCCGGCGGGTTTATAATAGATATGCTAGAGCATAGTATTAATATTCGGCACTTAAGCAGGGTGCTAAAAGCTACTTTAGCTTAGAAGAATTATAGACTATTACTAGCAGCTTATATTCCGCAGAAATAGATTTTTTTACAGCTAGCCTTTCTATATATATAAAAAAATAGTATAAAGTAAAGTATTTTTGCCAATATATTTAACTAGGCTAAATTCGCTGTTATTATTAAGCCGTAAAAAACGCATAAAAAAAGGATTCTAGAGCTTTAGCTAAGGAAATAATTATAATAAATATAGGGTAGAGGGCAGTATAAAGTAGCTAAACTTAAATAATACTAGTCCGCGTAAATATTTCTAAGGGTAACTCGATTTTAGTTTTAAGTTATAGGTTATCTTAATAAAGTTTACGCTGTAGATTAAGGTAAAGGTAAGTAAATAGTATACTAAGTTAGTATATAAGCTTTGTAAACTCCTAGAGTTTATAAATAATAATATAAAACTAGGGGCTAGGCTGTAAGTAGGCACGTAACGAAAAGGTAAATATTCTTAGTAGCGCGTTCCGTGCAAGCTTTGCAATCCTCCGTCTCCTATTAAAGAAAGTCCTTAAAAAACTAAATAATAAACGCGTTCTTTTTACTAAGTGTTAATAAAAAAAGGGGTATATATACTAAATATTTTGGCAGCAAATCCGTTGCAATATTTATAGGTATATAATTCTAAAGAGCTGCGCTTTAGCAGGCTGTCTACAAAGGAATAATTATTCCTATAGCGCGCAATCGTGCCTATAATAGTAAGGTTAGCCCAGCTTTCCGAGCTATTCTTAGCGGACGGGGATGCGCTACTCCCTATAGGAATGCGTATTGCGTTAACCTTATAGTAGCGCCTGCTGTAGCTAAGATTACCCGGAATAACTTCGGTTTCTGCTAACCTTACGCCTATATAGACTCGTAAGTAGCCTGCAGTATAATAGTATAGCCGGCTAGCTAAAATATTCCTTCGCAGTTTTTAGCTCTGTTACCAACGCTATTTATACTTAATACCCTTCCCGTAATAATATGCGCTGCTGTAGAATTACTTTAAGTTTTAGATATATTAAGCCGAGATTCCAAGATTCTAAATATACCGATAAGCTATAATAATAGTAAAGCGTATAGTTACAGAGAATAACAACAGTTGTATAGATCCGATTTAATATCCTTATAATAATA
>NW_022985443.1:1683475-1691604 GCF_010093595.1 Mytilinidion resinicola
TAATAATAATAATAATAATAATAATAATAATAATAATAACAATAATAACAATAATAATAATAATAATAATAATCACGCACTAGAAAGTAAGTAAGGCTTTACGCTCTTAAAAAGTAATTACTTAGCTAGCTTACTATAGATAAGGTTAGCTGCCTGTTTATATAAAATAGGACGTTAACTTACAGCCTGCTTAAACGTATTTTTAGGAACGTATCCACCTTTAACCTTACTTCCGGCGGCAGTTTTACCCTAGACGGAGTAGTAGGCGTTCTAGTTACCTTTACTCTAGTAAAATATATTTATAATAGTAACTCGCTCTATTAGCTTTATATCCTTTTCCTTAAATAGACTACTATTTTTAAAGTGTTCCTTAACTTTAGAAAGAGCCGCGCTTTTTATACCTGCGCTAATAGCGCCGGTAAGGCGCTTATACCTATTTCTAAACTCGGAGAGGTAGACCGAAATATTCTTATTAAGAGCTTTATTAAAGACTTAGCTAATAAAAGATATATTAGGCTTAGCTTTAAAAGATTTAAAAAATAGATTTAATTAAAGGTGTAATAGTAGATAAGAAAAATAGATGCAGAAGTATTTATATATATATATTTGCTCGATTTTATAGAACTAAGTAGCCCTTTTATATAACTAATACTTATAACTTTCCTATCCTAGTCCTAATAAAATTGTATAAAGGTTTTACCTTATTAGAAGGTTTCCTAATAAAACGGATATTGCTGCCTGCTCCCCGCTTTATTTTATTTGCCGATATTAGATATAAGCCCTAGACACCCCAGGCTACTATAATTAGAATACTTCGCATAATTATAGACCGTTAGAACTAAGCTATCCTAATAAAAGGATATGCGGTGTAGTCCGCGGAGCTAGGGATTGTATTTATAGGCAGGACAATTTTTAGAAATTTAGAGTTATAAGTAAGCTATATAGCTAAAACTATAGGTTAAGCTATAGGCTAGCAGTAAAATAGCTAAAGGGTTATTAGCATGCGCTGCCTTTAATATATATTTTACCCGGTTTAGAAGGTCTAATATTTCTTTTAAAGCCGGAATCTTATTAGAAGAGTTAGTAATAGCCGTATAGTTAGAGTTTTACCCCCTTTTTATTAGAAGTACTTAAGCTAAGAAAAAGCAGGCTATTATTAGTAATAGGTTTAGACGCTATATAGGTGGTATAGTTTAGTAATAGCAGTAAAAATAGGAAAAAAATAAGGGCGATAAATATTATAAGCATAAGGTATAATATATAATAAAACAGCAGATATAATTAACTAAGTATATATATATATAAATAAGATGCGGTCCTCTAACTTAATTAAATTACAGCATCTAAAACGCCTAAAACTTCCTTAATACTAGTATAGCCGAGGCGGAGGGCCTTTCGCCCGGATTAACTACTAATATAAGACGAAGAATATCCCTTAACTGCTCTAGTATCTCTACCTTTTAGGTCTTTTTCTCGAAAGGCGAAATTGCTTGCGGGATTAGCTCCTTTTTACTAAAATATATAGCAAATTCAACTACAGATTTAAAGGTATAGCGCTTAACCTTATTATAAGTAGGAATATACTAGTTAGAAAAGAGCCGTTTAATCTTTGCTATATACTAAGCCTTATTAATAAAAGGATAAGAGCTGTCCCCTGCGCCTAAAATACTAGGCTTAATCTAGTAAAGCAGTATTGCGGCAACTGCCTAGACCTGCAATAGCTTAGTACACGCCTGGCCTAAGAAAACTTTAAGAGCGCGTATAGCGTATAGCTAGGCATTAAAAAGATAGCCGGCCGGAATAACTATAAGTATATTAGTAAAAGCGTCTGTTTTATCTAGTAATACTTGCTTACTAAGTCCTAAGTCTTCTACTTTAGCAATAACACGGCTAGTTTTAATACTAGAAAGCAGGATATTAGCGGGTTTATAGTTTAGGCTAATTAGCGGATACTAACTTTTTAAGATTAGATACTATACCTATATTCACGTATTATTAGCCGTCTAGAATATTGCAACTAGTTAATATTTCCTTTAGAACCGTTTTAATAAGGGCGTAGATGCGCATATTAGGCTGGTATTTTACATCTATAAAAGTAGTGTCCAGCTATTTTAAAGCAATAGTGCGGTTATTAATTATATTATATATTTGCCGGAAGCACTTAGCTGAGGCGATACCGGGAAGGAGATAACTCTAATATTTACGGTCTAGGTTTTCCGTGGCAATTTTATTATTAGGCGAAGCTGTTTTAATAATAGCCCTAGGTGGCTAAGTTAGTATTAGAATTTAGATATAGTTAATATAATATAACAAACTATTAGAAGGCATTAGGGGTATTCTTACATAGAATAACCTTAGCTTTAAAAACAGCGGATGCGTATATATTATCTCCTTTAATAGTACCTATAATATAGTAGTTCTAATAGGCGCCTTAAAGGTGTTTAAGAGTAAGAGATAATATAGTTCTTAATAAAGAGTTCCTTATAGCAGGGAAATTTAAAAGGATAAGTAAGCGTATTATAAAAATATAAAAGGTAAAAAGGTTTAGCAGATAGCAGGTTTATTTATATAGGTGGGTAGATAAATAATAATAAAAAAGATATTAGTAGATGCCTAACGCGCACGGACCTATACTTAGGTGTAGGTCCGCTAAAACCTAAAACCGGCCCCGGGCTCCAACGCTTTAACTAGAATAGGCGCCTTTCTAATAAAAAGTAAAGGGGGTAGTTAAGGCAGCGGCCGAGCGACTATAACAAGCACTATATAAGTGTAGTATATATACTTCTACTAAATATACGGCATATATATACTCTAGACGGCAGGCAACTAGCTAGTAGATAGCTATATATAATATAATTGTTTATAGTTAAGAAATACGCTATATTTAGCCTTAGTAGTATTAGGGCTACTAGCTTATATAGGCTACTAGCTTATAAACTACTTTAGTATAGTCTCTATAACTAAGCCTTAAATAAGTTCCCTTTGCCCCTTCTTAATAGGCCTTTTCTATTTATAGCTCTACTTTTAAAAAGCTATAGGTAATCCTATTAAAGATAAACTTAATTTATTTCGCAATATATTAAAGTTAACGTTTCCTAACGCAAATACTTAAAAATATCTGCTTTCTTCTAAGGGCCTTACTGCTAATTTAGGTAAGGGCAGAATTTAACTATATATAACTTAGCTAACTAATACAGTTAGAAAAGGTCTGTTTCTTAAACTTATAGGTATTTTATAGCTGCTTCTAGCTGTCTCTGCGTTATCTTTTAAATATAGCAAAAGCCCTTTTAGTGCGGATATTGCGTTATTATATACCCGTTTTTTATTAAATTAAACGGATTTCAGGCATACTACGCAGCTTATAAAAAACATCCACGCCCGCGCAGAAGATCCTATAATATAGAGCACCGTGTTCGACCTTATTACGCGGATAAGACTAACCCTCTATCTAACTACCCCTTCTTAATCCGCCGCCTCCTTCGCTATATTGTTCTAGCAGATATTTTAGTCTTTTAATACGGGCAGTTTCGCGGATATATCTAACCTAAGGAAGGACGTTAATCTAATCCTAAAGGGCGAACTAAAGGGGAATCTTATTAACTACACTTTTTTAATATATTCTTTAGCAGAGTCCCACAGCTTAGTAAAATAGCCGCAGCTGTATTTAAGTAATATAAGGAAGCTAAAATCCCTCTATACACGGACGACACCGGCTAGGCGGAGTAGCTAAAGAATTATGCGGAGCCTAATATACTACACTAGCTCCGTTACTATATTAACTAATTTCTCTAGTTTGCGAATAAATAAAGCTTCTAACCTCTAAGGCGTTGGCGGTGCTTTACCACACTAAATAAGCCTATCCCCGGATTTGTTAGCAAACGGAAGCTGGATATTAGTATTATCTATAGCCGGCGGAACGAGACCGATAATAGTGCTTCCTGCAACTAGTATAATATTCTTATCCCAGGCGAGCTAAAAAGCAACCCGCGAGAGGATAACTATAATAGTACCTGGCTCGATCTGTCTTAATATGCTTAGGAGATCTTTACTGCGTAAAACACCCGATAACCTGTTACCGACTAGGAGCGGTCGCGTTATAATTATTTAATATAACGTCCGTCCCTAGGTCGCGGAAAACCTACTATACCGGAAAATAAAAGGGGTATTTTGATTTTAAGCAACTATAACTCTACGCACACGTTAGTATTTACTATAATTTTATATTAGTTGTATACTATAGCAACTTTTAAATATTTAGGACCTTTTTTAGCTATAAATTATATTTATATTATTGCCTTCGTGCCTAATTTGCAGAGAGCCTCTTTTTATAGCGTAATAGGATTACCTTCCTATAGCACTACTGTTAAGCTCTTACCACTCTTAGTACTAATAAAAGGTTTTTACTTAAGCCTTAGAACCTCGCTATAATACTAAGAAGTTATTATTAGCCTTATATCTGCTGTGGCGCGCAAATTTATATAAGGTCGCCGCGCTAATTAGTACCTCTATTTAAAGCAATCGCTAATCCTAGTTAGTGTATAATAGCTCCGTATACCTTATATAATTATTACGGAGTAATTTATTTATATTAGCTTAGTAAGCCTAAGCTTATAGCTATTCGGCCTGTAGCTGTGCGAAGTCTATATAGAATTTTAGTAAGCCAGCTATTAGCCCCGCAGCCTTATAATCTAATTCTACTTTAGCTATACCTTTAGTTAACTAAAACACCTACAGAAACCGCTACCTTATAAAGGTATAGCTAGAGCAGGTTAGCCGCCCTCTCTGCTAGCGTTATTAAGGTGCTTATCCGCTTTTTAACCTTCTACTTTAGCTGCTTATAAATTTACCTCCTGCTAAAGTCTAACCGCTATATATTAGTTCTACTGCGCTATACTATAAGCTGTATAATTAGCCGCGCCTGCCCTAGACTAAGCGTGTTTAAACTCCCTTATTATAAAACTAAGGATATACTAAAGTAGAGCAGAATTAGCTTATAGTACTATTATATTATCTTACTTTTAAATGCGATGCTCCGGTATAGCTTAACGCCCTATTTTCCTGTATACTTGCTAACGGCAATAGCTAGGACGGATATTCTTAGATAAACTAGCTACTATACTTATTTATTTACTTACGCGGCCTTAATTAATCCTTCTAAGCCTTATTCCTACCGCCTGCGCTTAATAAAACTCCTTACAAAATAAAGCACCTGCTATGCAGTAGCACTAGCAATTTCAGCCTTACTAAAGATATTAGGCGACGATATAGTTCCTTTTAGTAGCTAGGCCTAAGTTAGGGATTCTACTTTCCGAATACTATAGCCCTAGATATAGGAACTTATTTTAGAGGCAAAGGTTTTAGTGCATAGAAAGGTACTAGTAATCTAAAATATATCTTTAGTACTAGCCGCTGGACTAGGTCGGATCTTATCCAGCATATTTTATTAATATTATTATACTAATATACTAGAAAAGGATTACCCCTTAACTTCTATAAGGTGTTCTCGGTAATTTTAATATAATAACTCCCGGCACTTAATCCTCCTCCGTTGCGTTCCGCTAATTAAGCTAAGCACGGAAGTGTTACAGTAAGGTAATTAAGATCTTTTAGAAGCGTGTTATACTTAGTACTCTTCCGGCTACTTCCCTTAATAGCAGTAATAGCTTCGCCGAGCTCTAAATATATAACTACTGCATCTACCGCGTTTATAATATTAAGCCAGCATTTCCCTTATAATAGTATATTTAGCTCCTTTATATATATTCCTTAACTAGGTTTAGTAACTATATCTATAAATTCAAATCTATAAAGCGTTTTGCCGTTGCTTTTTTATATTAAGGCTATAGTTTCCAGTAAATTAATATTAAGCCCTAGTATTAGCTCCCGAAATAAGAATTAATTTTTTGGTCTTCTATAGATAACTGTTTCACCTAATAGCTCTAACGCCTTAACAACTTTAACAGTATTAGCATGCGGTTTAATATATAGTACTATATCGTCTAGTATACTAATATAGGCTAGAGTATACGCATAGCTTATATATAAAAGTAGGCTTAACTTCGGTACTAACTAACTCCGATATTAGGCGGCATTATAAGCAATTGCTAATTACATAGATATATTCTAGAGTAGCTTATAGTAATTGCTTTACGGCCTATTTTAGTAACAGTAGAATGCTATTTTTAAGTTAGTCTGCAGTTCTAAAACAGCTAATAGAGGACTAAATGCTCTAACTTAGGCTAGTATAGAGTAACCGTCTATCTGCAGCAACTTTTTATAATTGCGGGCACCGGAGTATTTAATAGTAGCAGGTAATTGCTTAGTTCTAAGGTTAATCTAGGCCGCTTCGCACTATTCTAGAAAGTATTACATTTTTTTAAACTAGAAAAGGTCCTTTATTAGTACTCTTTCTCCGAGATTAAGTATATATAGATTAATTTAGCTATTATTACTTATAATTAAATAAAATTATATACAGTCGCCTTAAATTGCTGTTAGGAATAGCGCAGTCTAGTATCTAATAAATACCACACCGCCCTTAATAATTAAATAGAACTTAGCAGCCGCAAGTAATATTATTAGGTTAAAAGATATCTCTAGGCCCTTTCCAAAATTATAATATCGGAGTAATGCGGAATCCGCTATAATATAGGAGTAGAATAGAAGGTGCTAGCAGTTGTAGTCTAAGTCTAGTAAAGGGGATATTTTAAGATTAACGCATAGCCTAAAAATGTATTTTTAGCTTGCTAAGTTGCTTAATAGGCTGCCCTTAATTGCTTTAGTTATTTTACAGCGCTCTAGACAGTAAGTAGCTACCGATAAGGTTAGGAAATCCTTAATTCTCGGCATGCGCATAGCCTTGCAGAGCTAATCCAAAGCCTTAATTAGACCAACTACTTCTATAAAACTCTTCTTACTAAAATTAATTAAAACGCTGGAGTAGTAATAAGTCACCGAAACTAGTGGCTTTTTTCCCGCATTAATATTATAAACAGCGCATACGCTAAATCCTATTCTTCTGTTAGCAATTAAAATAAATTATAGCAGCAGAAAATAAACTCTAAATAAAATAGTATACTATAGTTTGCTAAGTTTAGATCGGCTAGCTATACTAGGTCCAGGAGCTTTAATATAAAATTACACTATTTAGCTTTCCAACGTTCTCTAAAATGCTTAGTATATATTATAACCTAAACGTATTTTACGGGTTCCTCTATAGAGTTAGTGCTTAACTTATTATTTATAAGAATAATATACTGCTTTAGATCCTACTGTTAAGCCTTACCCTTAATTACTCTAGTAGGGTTACTTAAATTAAGGAGAGCCGGTAATTCCTACTCCTATATAATAGAACCGAAAGTTATAAAATCCCCGGCTATTGAAATATCTTTCACTAATATATTAATAGATCTATAATTAAATCTATTTGCGGTATTCTCCTATAGCTTTAAATATCTAGATATTTTTTTTACTATACTTAAGTCTTGCCGAGATTGCCACCACCTTTTAATACTGGAAGGATCTGCACTGTATTTTAAATATTTAAGGACAAAATCTTCCTAGCCTAAAAATACGGCGGCCTAGGGGGGGGTACGTCTATTATTATCTTAGATATTAGTGTTAATATTTGTACTATCCGTTAGAAGTAAACCTAAATAGCAGTATAAATCTAATTATACGGCCAGGTAAAAAGGAGTACGGCTATTATTATCTTTAATATTAACGTTAATACTTATACTATTCCTTAGGAGTAAACCTAGACAGCTATATAAATCTAATTATACGGCCAGGTAAAGAGGAGTATAGCTATCGTTGTCTTTAATATTAACGTTAATACTTATACTATTCCTTAGGAGTAAACCTAGACAGCGGTATAAATCTAATTATACGGCCAGGTAAAGAAGAGTACGGCTATTATTATTTTTAATATTAATATTAATACTTATACTATTCCTTAGGAGTAAATCTAGACAGCCGGATAAATCTAATTATACGGCCAGGTAAAGAGGAGTATAGCTATTATTGTCTTTAATATTAATATTAATGTTTATACTATCCGTTAGGAGTAAGTATAGATAGTAGGATAAATCTAATTATACGGCCAGGTAAAGAGGAGTACAGCTATTATT
>NW_022985443.1:1691614-1691893 GCF_010093595.1 Mytilinidion resinicola
GGATAAATCTAATTATACGGCCAGGTAAAGAGGAGTACAGCTATTATTGTCTTTAATATTAATATTAATATTTATACTATCTATTAGAAGTAAGTATAGACAGCGGGATAAATCTAATTATACGGCCAGGTGAAGAGGAGTACGGCTATTATTGTCTTTAACATTAATATTAATGTTTATACCATCCGTTAGGAGTAAGTATAGACAGCGGGATAAATCTAATTATATAGCTAGGTAAAGAGGAGTACGGCTATTATTATCTTTAATATTAACGTTAAT
>NW_022985443.1:1691948-1703762 GCF_010093595.1 Mytilinidion resinicola
AGTAAACCTAGACAGCGGTATAAATCTAATTATACGGCTAGGTAAAAAGGAGTACGGCTATTATTGTCTTTAATATTAACGTTAATACTTATACTATTCCTTAGGAGTAAATCTAGACAGCCGGATAAATCTAATTATATAGCTAGGTAAAAAGGAGTACGGCTATTGTTGTCTTTAATATTAATATTAATACTTATACTATTCCTTAGAAGTGAACCTAGACAGCCGTATAAATCTAATTATACGGCTAGGTAAAGAGGAGTACAGCTATTATTATTTTTAATATTAATGTTAATATTTATACTATTTTTTAGGAGTAAGCCTAGATTATAGAATAAATCTAACTGCGCGGCTAGGTAAAGAGGAGTATAGCTATTATTATCTTTATAGTATATATTTATACTAAGGATTAGCTATTCTTTACTAAGGAGACTAGTTTCCGTTAGAAAGGGGACTACTGCCTTAATAGTTTAATTTTAGATAGTTATATCGAAGTTTTCTATTAGGGAAGTTATAGCTTTAGGAGATCTAGGCCGTAATATAAAACGAGAGGTTGCCCTGCTATACGGGCTCCTTATATAAATTTATTAATAAAGGCAGTATAAAAAAGAGACAGATTTAGTTAATAACTGGGAATTCTAAGTTCGGAAATATAGTCTACTTTAGTCCCTGCATATACTGCAGTAGGCTTAGGCTAGAATAGAACAGTATAATATAAGGAAGTATATCTATTCTTATCTTTTTAGTTTATATTAACCCTATTTTTTAGCATTTTATATATAAAAGCGGTGTTTCGAGCCTTTACTGCATTATAGAGCAAATATTAATCTAATTCTATATCTACTTAAACAGGTCTTCCCTGCGCTAAAAGTAAGGTCGAAAAATAAAAAAGGGTAAACAACCTTTTTAGAACCTTTAGATAGCAATATAAAAAGTTTAGTAATAGATTTAGTAATATTAGCTGCTTATAATTAATATTAGAGGTAGTTTAGTAATAGGGAAAGGTAATATTTACTGCGCTTAGAATGTTAGCAATTACTTCCCTACTACAGTATTTGCCGTTATAAGGTTATTATCGCTCGGCAGTCTTAATTTGCTGGAAAAATAGCCCTTTACAGCTTGCCCCGCGTTAGTACCTTTAAAAAGTAGCCGACCGCTCGGCCACACCCTTATTAAAGCCGCTAAAGCTAGCTAATAATCGGCTAATAAGTTGTACCCTTCTGCCTATAGCGCGATAATAGGATAAAGAAAACCTAAGCTATTTATAATTAGACTAGCTAAGGTCCTTAATATTATAGGAAGGGCGCTAGCTTGCTAAAATTATACCGTTTAGGGTATAGCCGGACGCTTTTTGCAGTTTATCACCGCTAGTAAAGAGGGCGGCCGACCCGCACCGGCCACACCCTTATATAAGAGGCGTTGAACTTTTTTAAAGAATATAGTTTAAGTAAGTAGTTGCTACTAAGAGCCTAGAGGCGGTGTTGCACGTGCTATAAGTTTTTAAGCACGGTTTTACTATAATAGGTTAGAACTTAGATATAAAAGTAATTTAGAGCGGACTCTACTGCGGGAACTAAATCCGGGCACTATAGCATGCACGGCTAGCTAGTAGCAACAACTACTACAACCTTATATTTTATTTATATTTTAGAAAATTGTAGCGCCTTTTATACTTGCAGCGAACAGTTTGCATATACTTACTAGAAGGCAGAGACTGCGTTATAAGGTATAGCTAGAGAGCAGGTTTAGTTATTATTTTATAGCTAATAAGTATAGCTAACTATTTACTAAGTATTTTAGAGTCGGATTTTTATATTCCGAGCGTACGCACAGCTATAGGCCTAACAGCTATAAGCTTAGCTTACTAATAACAAAAGTAAATTACACCGTAATAATTACGTAGGACGTGCAGGGTCGCTTTGCCCTAGCTAGGATTAGCAATTACTTTAATTAGAGGTACTAACCGGGGTAGCAACCTTGTATAAATTTATGCGCAATAGCAGGTATAAAGCTAATAATAACTTTCTATTATTATAATAAGGCTTTAAGGCTCGGATAAAACCCTTATATATATATTATAAGTAGTAAAAGCTTAATAGTAGTGCTGTAGTAAATAGAGATTGTTTTGCTATAAAAGAAGGCTTTAAGCGAATTAGGCGAGAAGGCGATAATATAAATGTAATTTATAGGTTAGAAAGGTTCTAAATGTTTAAAAGTAGCTACAGCACACTATTTATATATAATTTTAGTAAAGCTTAGCGTGTGCGCAGAGTTATAGTCGCTTAAAGTTAAAGTACCTCTTATATTTTCCGGCACGGTAGGTTTTCCGCCACCTATAGAGGGATGTTATATAAAAAAGCGCTAATATTTATATCCGCAGTTTTAGGATATTTATAGATAGAAGACCTCGGATTTTATCCCGCTATTTGCGGAGAAAAGGGCAGCAGCTATATTAAATCTGTATAATTTTTTATATAATAAGTATAGGGTCTATATAGAAGCTAATATTCCGAGCGCTGGCTAAAATACAAGCTATATATATAATTTCAACTTATTATATTAAATAACTCTAATACTAACCGTAATTCTAAAGTGGTTGCTTACCTAGGTATTAATTTTTATACCTTCTACCTCCGTTTTTAGACCTATACCGACTCGCCCTAATCTCCCGGTAATATCTTGCAGCTCTGTAAAAGCAACTATTTCCACTAGCCTAGTATAGAAGAATTTATCTATACGCTTTTAATTGCGGCTGCTCTTTAAATAGTAGCCCTAGGTATTCCCTCTCGCTTAGCTATAAAAGGTGTTTTTTTAGAAAGGCTTTAATACCGGTATAGGCAGCGCTGCTATATCCTCCCAGGCATTTTTTAAGTCTATATAGCTGGCTTTATATAGTTTATGCTTAAAGCGATTAATTATATTTATATTGCCTCTAATAAGGCCTATAATAATTCTAGACTCTGCAGCTAGTAATCCTTTAAACAATACTAAAATTATAGCTAGTTAACCCGATCTATAGGCCTTCCCGCTCTAAAGTAACTCTAGATATATTATATAAAGATAAAGTAACCCTTTTAATTATATGCGCCTATTAGATATAGATATCGGAATATTAATAAATAAGGTATTTCTCCCTATAGCAGTAATAAAAGGAACGCGGAAGCAATTTACCCTTCTAAGATACCTTAGTATTATTATAAAAGTAAAGTACCGTGCTGCTTTCTAGTAGAGAGTTTTTAAGATAAATAATTCTC
This sequence comes from Mytilinidion resinicola, assembly GCF_010093595.1. Taxonomy (NCBI): domain Eukaryota; kingdom Fungi; phylum Ascomycota; class Dothideomycetes; order Mytilinidiales; family Mytilinidiaceae; genus Mytilinidion; species Mytilinidion resinicola. Next base: position 1,695,203 of record NW_022985443.1, read on the forward strand.
CGGGAATATCTATATAGAAAAAGTTAGGAAATACTATATTAGTAAAAATAAAGTTCTATTAAACCTATAAATTCTCTAGAATAGCCTAAAAAGATTTATAACAGACTTTTTAGGGTATTATAATAAGGTTACTTAGTACTGTTCTAAAATATTCCTCTAGATAGCCTAATACTGCTAAAGCGCGATTTAGTAGACTAGGACTAAGCTAATTAATATTCTAGGACACGACTTTAAGAACGCTGTTACGCAGCAAATAATTTTAATAATTATTATTTTTAAGCGCAACCTAAGCTAAGGATTTAGGGCAGTAGATTTGCGGTTAGAAGAACTATAGAAGAGGCAACTTCTGCAAAATTAGTTTAGGCGGTAGGCGAGATTTCGATTTAATATATTTATAAAAGAGGCGGAATTCCGCTGGATTAAGATAGCTTATTAAGCTAATATAGTAAGCGCTCCCGGTTAAGGTAAGCAACGCAGAGCCTAGTCTACTGCAATAAGTAAACGTAAGTAATATTTTAACGCTTTAACGTTCTAAATCTCCTTAAAATACTAGCAACTATAAAGAAATAGAAATATAGGGTAATATATATAGAAGTCTAAATACTATTTTTGCTATTATTCTTTTTCACTCTTATAGAACTTATTACGGAGCAGCAACACTTATATTGCGTTTTAATATCTGCTTTATAGTTTTATAAACCTAGTAGCTAGGCTAATTATATAGTAGTATAGCCTTACTATTAAATACCTTCTAAAATATATAGTGCGGTACTCCTTAAAAGCTATATTAGTAGTAAATAAAAAAGCTATATATATGCCAGGCTATAACAGGGCAATTATAAGTCCTATTATAAAAAAGCAGGAAAAGTAGCTAACCTGCTCTAACTATTTCCTTATAAGAGTAAGTAAGTTTAGAAGGTGCTTATTATTAGAATAGATATTAAAGTTTAATATTAAAGATATAGTAAGTATTCTATAGCCTTATTGCTATATACCCCGCCGTAGGCGGTCTTTATTAGGTACCGGCGAATCGATATACCGATTAACACTATTACTCTGTTCTATAGAAAGGCTAACTTAGTATTATCTATATAATAGGTCGGCGTTTCTTATATTCCTCTATCTTTCCTACTTTTTTATCCTTAAAACACTAGTATTACTATTAGAATACTTTTAGAGCTTATAATTTATTATTTTTATAGACTTCTAGCATTCCTCCTACTCCCGCCTTATACTTTAACTGCTACTTAAGCGCGTTTGTTACAGTTTCTTACGCGATAGTAGATAGGATAAAATTAAAAATTATTAAGACAAAATCTATTGGAAAAGGGCTAGATACCTATTATAACTCTTTCGAGTTATAAGTTATTATAGGAACTAACCGAGCTGGACAGCTTTAGACAGTGCAGTAAGGCAACTAATAGTAGGTAACAGCTATTAAGTGTATTAATATATTAGGGTATATAATTCCACTGCTTATTATTTTTAAGGCTGTAATATACTAAGCTACTTAGTATAAGGCTATACTAGAGGATTAGGTAATTAGTATTAGTAAGACTAGGTCCGCCTTTATAGCTATTTTCTTTTTTAAAGGCAATACTAAGTATAAAAATAATCTAAGCGCAGGGATAAAGGCATATTTTTAGAGAACGCATTAGCTGCGCTTAGTTATATATCTGCGTTTACTAGTCGCCCCTTTTATTATATTAGTACTACTACTTCCTTCGCTGTTACTATATCCTTTTTTAAAGGAATCTAATTAATAATATATTAGAGAGACTTTAGCTATATTATATATTATAGGGTTTAATTATTATAGTTAATTATTGCAAGTAGTCTAGAGGCTAGGCAGCACCCGCTGGCGCTTAGTAATAGGGAGCGCATCTTGCTATAGCCGGCCTTAGTTATCGACGGCAATAATCCAGTGCGTAATATTACGGCCTTTTTTTTTTTTTTAATAGCAGCTAAGGGCGTAGGCGGTTAAATACAGCTTTTTTATACGTGCGTTTAGAATAATACTAGGCAATTTCTATAAGCACTTAGAGGGTTATAGTAAGTAGAAAACACCGTAATAATATTAATTTGCTTTACTATAATATTATAAGGCGCAGTAACCTATTTAAGGAATAGCGTGGTGCCTATAACTAAGCCTTAAGCGAGCTTCCCTTCGCGCTTTCGCAACCGCTGTGCATACGTTTTTCCTATCTATAGCTTAACTTTTAGAAAGTTAACTTTAAGCTATTAGAGTAAACCCTATTAAAAATAAACTTAATTTGTTTCGCAATACCTTAATAAGTTCCTGTGCCAGCGTTAAAAACGCGCTGAACTATATTAAGCAGCTTGTTATAAACTCCTATAAGCGCCGCTGTTAATATATTTATAATATAGCTAATAAATATAGCCGGAAAACATCTAGTGCTTAAACTTATCGCAATTTTGCTGAACCTCCCAGCTGCTTCTATTCTTACCTTAGAAAATAGGACAGGACCTTTTAGCAGAAACCTTTTTAATCTTAGTTTACAGGTTACCTTAAACACTTTTAATATTAGGCAGGCTATTAAGCTTATAGAATCTGTTATTGCTTAAGCCGAAGATATAAAAATATAGAGCGCTGTGCTTAACCTTATTACGCGGATAAGACCTACCCTCTATCTAATAACCCCTTTTTAATCCGCTGCCTCCTTTACCGCGTTATTCTAATAGATACCTTAGTTTTTTAATATAGGCAGTTTTGCGGATATATCTAACCTAAGGAAGGATATTAATCTAATTCTAAAAGGCGAACTAGAGGGGAATCTTATTATTAACCACCTATACTTTTTTAATATATTTTTTAGCAGAGTTCTATAGCTTAGTAAAATAGCCGCAGCTATATTTAGGCGATATAAGGAAGCGGAAATACTTCTATATACGGACGATACTGGCTGGGCGGAGTAGCCGGAGGATTATACAGAGCCCGATATACTGCACTAGCTCTGTTACTATATTAACCAATTTCTCCAGTTTATAAATAAATAAGGCTTCTAACCTCCGAGGCGTCGGCGGTGCTTTGCTATACCGAATAAGCCTATCCCCGGATTTATTAGCAAACGGAAGCTAGATATTAGTATTATCTATAGCCAGCGGAATAAAATGTCTAATAATAGTGCTCCCTGTAACTAGTTTAACGTTCTTATCCTAGGCGAGCTAAAGAGCAACCCGCAAAAGGATAACTACAGCAGCACCTGGTTCGATTTTTCTTAATATGCTTGTAAAATCTTTACCGCGCAAGATACCCGATAATTAGTTACTAGCTTTATACTCTACGGTTCTATTATACGGCTCTAGGTATTTAACTAACTCGGAGCGGTTATATTGCAGTTATTTAATATATATAAGAATGCGCTAATATTTATATCTGTAGTTTTAGAATATCTATAGATAGCTCTAAAGGACCTCGGGTTTAACCCTACTATCTGCGGGGAAAAGGGCAGCAAGTATATTAAAATCACGCAGAATATATAACTGGAGCAATATTATCTAGATAATATTATAAAGCGGCAGTATTATATAGCAGGTTAAGTAATAAGCTGTTAGGAAGTTTATAATACAGCCGGCCAGCCTTTTATTATTAAAGACTCCTGGGAATTTAAAAAGCGGCCGGAAAAGGGGCCTCTGCTTAAAAAGGTAACGGATACAGGCGTGAAAAATATAGCAGAGTATTACTATTACAAAATTATTTATAATAAGGGTGCTGTTATTAATATCCGTAATAACTTGCGTAAAGGGCTTAGAGATAGGAACAGGAGGTATCTACTATAAGGACACCTAAACTCCCAACTACTTATAGAATTCCCTAAGCCCGAAGCTCCGGCATTAGAGAGGCTTATAAGCAGTTAAGGCAGAAGCAATAGTATTACGCGAAAAAGGCGCTTTAGCTCTTATTATTAGTCTATACAACCTCTAAAACAGTTATATTTAGATTCTTCTACTAAAGGGAATAGCTTGCGGCGAAACCGAGTTTATTATTAGCTAATAATAGGACGTGTTAGGAAGAGTATATATAATGCGAGCTCGCTGGTAGCTATAATAAACGGGATTTTAGGGGGAATAAAAGGTTAGTTTAATTAGACAGGCTTTTAACTTTAGCTAACTATTTTAGGATATAAATTATTGCTGGAAAGAAACATCCTCTATTGCAATATATTAGTCGGAAATATTATGCTTAAGAAGAATAAAGATAATAGTTTCCTAATTAACCTTAACCTTGCTATTAAAATTAACCGTAAAAAGGCATCGGGCGCGCCGAGCAAAACCGGCACTAAGGTGTTTATAGCGATTAGTACTTTTTACAGCAAATACTATAACTTTATATATAATTTAGAGTTATTTTTCTAGGTGCTTTTCTAGCTTTATATATACTAGAATAGACCTGGCTAAAGAAAAAGTAGAACAGAATATAAGTTTTAGAATTATAAAAATATAAAGGAACTTATATAGATAAAAACTAGTATAGTACTAAAAGAGAATATATTTAATACAGAGGTAAATAAGAACTTTACTTCTTCCTGCTGGCTGTTAATTCCTTATATATAATAACTGCGTAAGGTTATATTTCTAAGTAGTAAAAGTTAGAAAAAAGAGGATAGGAAGCTATATATTTAAATAAAGTTAATACTTAAAAAGGTAAGAAAAAAACTAGCTTTAGTTATAGTATAGTACTATATACTTATAGTATAAATAGTGTCTATACTTAGAAGCCTGGTAACCTACTATATTACTTAAGCAGTAGGTACTCTATAGTATAGGTGCCTATAACGCTAAAGTATTATAATTGCCAGCGTAAGCGTAATAATAAGTGTGCTAGAATAGAATATATGCTTAAATAAGTATACTTAAATAGAATATATACTAGAACAGAATATATACTAGAATAAGTATACTAGAATAGAATATATACTAGAATAGAATATATACTAAAATAAGTATACTAGAACAGAATATATCCCAGGATAAGTATTCTAGAATAGAATATGTCCTAGAACAGATAGGCTAGAACAGAGTATGCTCTAGGACGAAATGTGTCCCAGACGAGAATCACGTGCAACACAAGTCAGCAGTGTTATTTGCGAACTCCAGGAGTTCGCAAATGGCAGAGTCACGTGCAGCATGAGTCAGCGCCATTTGCGATTGCACTACTACTTGCTTGCAGGACCCATCGCACGACCGTATAGCCGTACGATTCTCACGGCCGTACAATTCTCATGGCCATGCTCATGGCCGTACGATTTTCATGGCCGTACGATCCCCATGCCCGTACGATCCTCATGACCGTACGATTCTCATGCCCGTACGATTCTCATGGCCGCAAAACGGTCGCACGTCCAAAATGATCGCACGAGCAGAACGATCGCACAATCCGCCTGCTCGTACGATCCATTACTGTAGCTCGCACGATCCATTAGTTCGCACGATCCACCTGCTTGCACGATCCGCCTACTCACACGATCCGCCTACTCACACGATCCGCCTACTCACACGATCCGCTTGCTCGTACGATCCACCTGCTTGCACGATTCCCCAGCTCGCACGCTTCTTACACACTTGGCGCCTTTTGGTCACCACTATCATCATCATAAATCTTATTAAGGGGCATCTGCAGAGAGACTTTATGTTAGGATGCCCCCACTAATCTTATATTAGACTAGCTCAATAGTAACAGCCAATCGGTTGTCACAAGGGATTAGTACCAGGTAGCGAGATCCTGTTCCTGCATGATTAGACTCAGGTTGAAAATTGATGTAAACTCTGTCTTATTTCGGGGGCCCGAAGGCCAAACTATATACTACGTAGGAAGTAACTGTATGCATAGGCAGAAGCACTAATTAGAGGCAGCAGTAGGTAGCATTAGGCAGGGTAGGCCACCGTACCCTAACCCCTCTCTGTAGAAGTTGTAACTGGCTAGGCATATAGGCAGCTACTATACCAGCAGCTCCAAGTCTGTACGTAGGTGACCGTGAACCGTATAAGTTGTTGATCCTAGGTTGTAGCTGTTACAACCCGAGTATTAGAGAACAGAAAGCGGGAGCAGAACGATGTCTAGAAAAAACTTAGGGTGGGAGCTACAGTATTATCTGCATTGCTTTCGGTCGAGGACGGGGCACCGCTAGGGGTGCGCGCTTGTCACTATAGTTAAGGGCTTCCTAGATGTGGAATACGTTGCAAGTAACTCCGACATCAGGTTCCCTACTTTATATAGAGAAGGAAGTCCCTTCGGGGCATTATACAAGAAATAGTTTGTTGGGATGCCCCCACTAATCTTATATTAGACTAGATGTGTTTATAAATAGACGCCCGGAAACTTAACCACTTAGAAAGCAAGGCACTTAAGTTACAAGGAGTCGCAGAATAATAACTACGAAATCATCTAACCGGGTCCACCGGCGCTGTGCGAACTCCTAGAGTCCGCAAATGGCAGGATTATGTGCGGAATAAGTCAGCAGTGTTATATGCGGCAAAAGTCAGCAATATCGACTAATCAGCACGCACAATCGGCACGATCGATTAACGATCCATTAGCTTGCACAATCCGCCTGTGGGCCGCCTCCCTTTCGGCAATATAACTTTAATAGCATTCTTTGTTTATCTAAGCATCCCGTATAGGACGTTTCGGCAATACTGCTTCTAATTCTAGTGACTCAGCCTTGGAAAGGAGCGCGTCCATTTACGCAGGCGTCCTGCAACCCCGTACGGGACTATAGAGCGTACGGCTCACGCAGAATCCTGAAAATATCGGTAGCCTGTGGTGCCGTAAGGGACTATAGCAGAATTCTGATATGTTTTGGGCAATCTGTGTCCCCGTACGGGAGTATAGAGTGCAGGGGCAATAGGAATGCTGAAAAATGTTATCCCTGTAGATATAGGATTATGGAGTGTAGGGCTCTTATTCACGCAGGAGCAAGCACGGGCACTTAAAAACCCCGTACGGGACCGCGTTCCCTTGTGTTTTCTATATTCGCCGCACACTTCCCGTACGGCACCGAGTGGGCGGGACGATATCCAGAAATAGAAGCGCGAATCAGTCCGTGCAAGAACTAATCCCCTACAGGAACTAATCCCTGCGGCGTCCAATCCCCTACAGGACCCAACCCCTTGCGGCGTCCAATCCCCTACGGGACCCAACCCCTTGCGGCGTCCAATCCCCTACGGGACCCAACCCCTTGTGGCGTCCAAACCCCTGTGGGATCCGATCCCCCACAGGATCCAATCCCCTACGGGACGGGATTTTTCCACTATTTGCGCCGTGCGGGAGCCCGTGCGGGAACCGAGCCCGTGCGGGAACCATGCCCTGCACTCCATACTCCCGTACGGGAACGCGATTGCTAACTTTTTTCAGGATTCCGCTTACCCCTCGCAGCACACTCCATGCTCCCGTACAGGACCGCACTTCCCTCCCGTTTCCTGTATTCTTATAACCCAATACTCCCGTACGGGACCGCACTCCCCTCTTAACTAAACTGCAGATAGGTGTAACACTAGCCGCTAAACAGGATAAGTGCCCTAATAGGATTGGGCCGATTTAACTCTACACCAGACTCTCCCTAAGCTATTTAGGTAGCTAACCTGCCGTTAAATTTCCTAGTAGATATGCATTACTATGCCCCCAACATTATATTCCTAATATTACTCGAGCGGAGAAGTATAGAGGCAGGTTGTCTATACTAAGATCTATAGCCTACCTAAAGCGTATTATATAAGGTTAAAGAGGTGCTTAAAGTAACTTATAAAGGTTACTTTTGCAGAAACTAGCAGCATAAAAATATTAGGTTAGAGTATTTATGCCAGAACGGCCAGCCGCAATTTTAGTAGCTAGCCAATTTAAAAGGCTAGCTATTCTAAAAGGCTAGCTAATTTTAAAGAGGCTATCCGACTTTAAAGAGGCTAGCTAACTTTAAAAAAGCTAGCTAATTTAAAAGGCTGCCTAAATTAAGAGGCCAGCCGTATTTAAGCGGGCCAGCCGAACTTAAAAAGGTTAGCTATTTAATTGCACGCACCTGTTACTTTACAAGGATTCTTAATATTATTCCTAGCAGAACTTATTAGGGTGCAGAAGCTGGAGCTAAATTCAATTAAAGGCTAAATTAACTAAGTATAACGTAATCCACAAGTTAGTGGCCCGCACAAGCTAGTGGCCCACCCAACTCAACACGCAACGCGTTGTCCAACAACCACCCTAATAGCAGCACCACAACAACAAGAAGCCATCTTTCAAGAAGGCAGAGTTATTCTAGGCGTTTAAGCCTACAAGACCGGCCAAATTACATCCTTCCAAGGCGTTGAAAAACTATACAATGTGCCCAGAAAGACGGTTACGCGTTGCGCCCGTGGTATTCCTCCACAACGCGGTGCTATCTCCAAAAATCGCCGTCTTACACCTGTATAAGAAGAGGTTCTTGTACAGAGGATTCTATTAATAGACCAGCATAGCATGCCGCCCCGTATTGCTACTGTACGGCAGATGGCCAGCATTCTAGCTAGCCAACGCGTTGTACAGAATACCCCCCTTACTGTCGGCCAGAAC